>NW_007377465.1:248762-350831 GCF_000475195.1 Diaphorina citri
AATTATATTGAGGATAAAATTCCATACCTCGGCTGAGATTGAACCCACGCCCTCCTGTTTACCAGGCGAGCGCCTTGATCACTACACCACCGAGACAGGCCTGCTCCACAGTGAAGTGAGGGTTAAGACCGGTGCAACGGTTGGCGGCATTTTACCGCTTTTTGGCGGTTTTCGGTGTTTTTTAGCAATATCTCGGGAACGGTATAAGCCAGAGACTTGAAATTTGGTATGTAGTTTCCAAATGTGACAAGGATGCAACAGAACGGTAAGAGCTAGAGACTTGAAATTTGGTATGTAGATGTCAAATGTGACAAGGATGCGATACAAAACGTTTGGTTGAGATGGTTGCTGCGCTTGGCGGTATTTTGACCGCTTTTGGACAGATTTCGACCGTTTTTTGGCGGTTTTCAGCTATAGCGACAAAACGGTTAGAGATATTGTAAAAGTTAGGGTAGAGAACACTCAAATAAGCATCATTCAATAGGATAAGGAAAGTCGTGTGATGTTCACACCAGATTTTTCTATTATTGTTTTTATTTATTTGTCTTTTTTCGCATTCCAAGCCCTGGTTTAAGTACCCTCAAATCTACCGTAGCCATTTGGTTATGTTGACATCTCCACCAATAAAATCCATACAGCCAGCTATATAACTTCCCTGAACTTAGGAGAGCTTTTTCTACAAAAAAAATTATTTTAATTAATCTATTATTGTTTTTATTTATTTGCCTTTTTTCGGATCCCAAGCCCTGGCCATTTGGTTATGTTGACATCTCCACCTACTGTAGCCATTTGGTTATGTTGACATCTCCACCAATAAGATCCATACAGCCAGCTATATACATAACTTCCCTGAACTTAGGAGAGCTTTTTTCTACAAAAAAATATTTTATTTGCTCATATAAATACAATCTATAATATCAGAAGAAGTGCAGGTATGATGAGCAGTTCACATTTTATGTGTAGTTTTGTATGTTTGTGAGCAGGTCTTAAATCAAAGGTAATGACGGTTTTTCTATTTTAATAAATAAATAAAAAATGAAAGAAAACTTTTCCACAAGTTTGGCCATGCCTCGGGATGAACTAGCGGGATTCCGGAGCGAAGCGACGGAATTCAGCTAGTATATATATAAAAATGTTTGATGATGCCGTTTATTTCATTCCTTAATTCCCAGCCGTTTCTGAGATATAAGCGTGGTTCGCAAATCACGAACCACCCTGTATATATAAATGTTTGGTAGGTATTCAATATTCATAGTATTCATACTTCAGCGAACAATAATGGGTAAGAATGCTATACTTGTTCTTACACCTACATAATTGATTACATGATTACCTATGCCAAATATCCCAACACTTTAACCTTAATCAAATCATTTACATAACAAGGACTATTCTTAGATTTCATTTTCTTCAAATTCCAATGGTCATTCCAGTTACCCAAACAAATCACCATGTGGTATCATTTACATAACAAGGACTATTCTTAGATTTCATTTTCTTCAAATTCCAATGGTCATTCCAGTTACCCAAACAAATCACCATGTGGCTTAGCGAATGAAAGTGAGAGTTGAAACTATTAACTAATTTATATTAGCGGATAAAAGTTGTGCTTTTGTTGAGAGAGCGATGAAGTTTTCGAAAATTTATGAATCCTTTCTCGTGATTTATGCGTGTTAAATGTCATAAGACTTGGGAGATAATCCATTCCACAATATTGTTGTTATGCCACAGCTATTTCTTTGCTATGTAGGTTTATGCGAAAGGCAAGGATATTAAATCATTTGTATTTTATTAAAATCAGTTTGGATAGAACAGGTATCAGTCAGCGAACTGAGTTATGAGATGAGATTAGGACCAGTGTCGGAGCGGTGAGACTAAATTTAGGAGAATCAGAAACGAAACGTAAAGAATTAATAAAGTCTTGAACAAATAAGTGGGAGATGTAAAGATTTCCATTGGTGAATCTCAATTCATGACCTCATGGGAAGATTCGTTGAAACCCATCCTTTAGGGCTGTTTGTCCCTACATCTAAGCCTCCGAGTGAGCTTTTTGTGTTTCTTAACATTCACTGATCATCTGAGCCTAGTCACTAGTCATTTCTAACATTTAGACAGCTTGTTAGCAGTCCACATGGGAGATCCCATCAGGAAAGTGAGAAAGCTGCAGCTGTCTCTACCAGAAATAGTTATGCTGTAACTGCTTGTAGATATTTAGTACCTACATAAGTATTTAGGTATTCAGTAGACGTAGTGTAAAAATTACCTTCAACTGATTCAACAAAACACGAAAGACATCCTAAAAAGTGTAAGGCCAGCCACTCACTATCAGGTAGATTTTACAGGCGAACCTGGTGTACCTGTCAGGAGTGTCAAGTCTACCTGATAGTGTGTATGTCCATCAGGTAGACGCTACATTCGGACCTTTTTAGCCGTATCTCAAAGGGCAAAGTTCACATACCGAATCGAAGCTGGGTAGCGGTTGTCGGTTCATAAGTCACTGCATTGCGAAAAATCGATTCCAAATCCATTTGTAAGTTTCACGGAGCAGGTTCAATGTGTTTTATGAGTATTGAATTTGCCGGCGTGTCTCAGAGTTCCATTTTCCATCGGCGGCATGGTTGAATTCTGACATTTCTAGGTGTGCCATAAATTGGAGACCTTTGGACACCTCCCTAAATCGTACAACCTGTGGCCCTGGCGTATATCTACCAAGTTTATTGACATTTGAATTTCCCTGCTGTTTAAGGCGTTCAAAGGACCTATTATGGTTGAATTCTGACATTTCTAGGTGTGCCATAAATTGGAGACCTTTGGACACCTCCCTAAATCGTACAACCTGTGGCCCTGGCGTATCTACCAAGTTTATTGACATTTGAATTTCCCTGCTGTTTAAGGCGTTCAAAGGACCTATTGCTCGTTATAATGAGTTCATTGTCGAGAATTATCCATTGGTGTGAGTATTTGGTAGTGGAGATGTCATATTCACCTTCCGATCGCGTCATACTTGCTTTGTATAGAAACACACTTGATTTCAGCAAAGAGTTGAAAGTGGTGAAGCTGAAAACTCGTCATTTGGTGAATCACTGTCTTTTGTGGTATAATATACCACTGGTATATTGTATCACATAATATTATGTGTATAGGCACTACATATTACGAGATGTAGTGCCTTATACATAGCCACATTCAATTCATTCTACACGCCACTGGTTAAGGTTCTACTGATTCTTATCAATCCATCCACACCGTTCTTGTTGCTAGAGGAGAAAAATTGACGTCCACTCTGGCAAGTTAGCCAGTAGTTATCTGAGAAGAAGATCTATTAGTATATGCTCACTAGTCACCGCATGTCAATAACATTGTCACCAACCTGATAAATTTCCACCTTTGTTCCTTACGCGCCAATCAACCTTGAAATCCGATCAATCTAACGCCTATGTCGTTTGGATCTCAGATGTCACCGGAGGCACATAGTTTTGCTGGAGCCTCTATTATAGCGTGAGTACAGTTCTATGTCTTCATGAAATTCGATTTCCGGGTTTCTAGTTTCATTTGTCCATCATAAGTATAGGGGAACATTGGACCGGTCAGCTGAACTAGAAAACTAAACCGAAGAAAAATATCGAGCATCATGCAAAATATTGTTCGTTATTGATGTACTCGACTTTCAAGTATGTGTCAAGTAGCCCTGGGTTCCCTTACTTTTCTTTTTCACGATGATGAACACAAGAAATGACAAAAAAATGACTAGTATTTTCTCCAACATGTTCAGACAGAGGAAATGAGGGGACATCAACATCAGTGATAGTTCTACTTCGCCGGAAGTCAACGGGTTGAAAGTCGAGATACTTTGCAAATTATGATGCACTTGAAGCTCATGTATTTCTACTGAGAGCAATCTTGAGGTCTGAGGTGTAATCACAGGTGTCTTTATAACGATAGAATTCAAATGACGCGAATGAAGGTCCTATTAACGACTCTGTATGGGAAGATAATTGTCGTTTGTCAAGGGCAATCAGGAAGGCTTGTGGAAAAACTTGAACTTTAAAACAATTAAATTAGAGTCAGATCGCAAACAAATTGCTAATTACGAGTAACTTTTGTCAGTAATTTTTTCTTCTATTTTCCAAATAGGCATCATAACCGCCTTCACATCAATGTCAACAATGTAGGTGATTTCTGTGGTTCTATTATTCCTTGCCATAAGTAACTCAAAGAAATTCGATAGACAGTGTCTTCCCTTATGATTCTTAGGAATATAGGTATAAATACAATCTATAATATCAGAAGAAGTGCAGGTATGATGAGCAGTTCACATTTTATGTGTAGTTTTGTATGTTTGTGAGCAGGTACTTAAATCAAAGGTAATGACGGTTTTTCTATTTTAATAAATAAATAAAAAACTTCCACTCTTATGCTTTACACCACTGACTCGGTACCATACTCGGAACAACAATACGGCATGTGATTAATGCGATCTTAAATTTGACAAGAAATCAATTTGGACTCTCGAGCACTATACAGCTAGGTATCAGCGTATCAGGCACTTAGTTCCTAGTCAATTTCAACTCGACTCTGCTGTGATGAACTGCCAGTCAGTGACCTCTCATATATGACTGACTAACAAAGTAGGGACTAAAACGATCTCAGCTGTACCATGACCAGGAGAAAGAATAGCGACGCTGCGCTGCCGCTTTATTGGGAACAAAACGGGAATTTTCAATTTTGAAAATCAGAAATGTACAAAGCATTTAAAACCAAGGTGTAGTTTCCTTTGAGGAAAATAACCATTGTTCCATTCAGTTCCCACTGGAGCAGAGATCAATTTTCCAGTGGTCATTTTCCTGAAATGAAAAATACATTTACTTACTTAATTGGAAGATTTTTAATATTTCAATTCCTTGAGTCAGCCCCTATGGCTTAGTGGTCACTGCGCTTGCCTTGCACGCGGGAGACCCGGGTTCGAATCCCGGCGGGGTCAAGAAATTAGTATCTTGCAAATGATTGATTCCGTGGTCGGTATGTTGTTACCTTGTTGGGTATGTAATATGAAATATTTTGTAGCAAATAGATATCTAGCTACTTTGCTGTACGTAGGTTGAAAATGATATTTTCAGCTATGCATCATTTTCAACCTCTGTTTTCATTTTTCCTGTCATTAATTTTATAATACTCGCTATGTTACCTACATTGTTACCTTGCTACGCACCTACATGAGATAATGGTTATACGCATTAGGCAAACATTTTCAAACCTTTGGTCAATGTTTCATTTCCTCTTTTGTCTCCTTCTCCTTCATCACCCCCTCCTTCCCTCTACTTTCAATGTCCCATTGTCCCTTGTTATTCCTAGTATGTATTGTTATTTGCCTTCTCTCTCACCTCCTCTTAACGCAAACATTTTCAAACCTTTGGTCAATGTTTCATTTCCTCTTTTGTCTCCTTCATCACCCCCTCCTTCCCTCTACTTTCAATGTCCCTCGTTATTCCTAGTATGTATTATTATTTGCCTTCTCTCTCACCTCCTCTTAACGTCCTATGTTCTGTTATTCCTTCCTTTTCTTATAGCGACCGGTGCCAGCATGGTAGGTAAACATTGGATGTTAGGATTATTGAGGTATTGGGAAAAATCCTACAATGCTGCAGTGAGCACCAAAGTTGTGATAGGTATAATAACACAAAGAAACTCCATTTAAATTTTAATTCCTTGCTGCAGCCCTTGCACTTCTTAAAGCCCTACTATGTAGTATGTACCTCTATCCTTAAGAAGATTTCCAATAGAATGATGGTTTTGGCTGCGATTTTCAACCAGTCACGGGCTTGCAGCTGCTTTATTTGTTATTAAATAAATGTTTCTCTCTACTCATCTAGATATTCTAGGTACTGAGGGCATGCTATGAATTCTCTATGTATGTTATTATCTGATTGAACACTCGGTCTCTCTGATGATGGGTGATCAATGTAGCATAAATTTCATATTGAATGTAGAGTGTAGACATTCTTGGGCGCTTAGTATATCAGGGGTCTGCACAAGAACATAGTAAGGATGTAGGATGCTCCAGTGTTGTGTCACTTTCTCATGTTTTCAAGTCCCATTTTGTTTTAGAATTTATATATTTTATTTTTGTATACAATTTAGCAACATAGGCCATTTGCGGTCAATCTCTATGCTCTATGCTCACTTGATCAGTGTTATCTCTTGGATAAAGCATGTAACCTTGTTTGGGCTCGGAAATTAGATCATGGAGCTATGTAATTTGAAATATTGAAATGTTTTACAAGCTACGGTGTACCCACTGTCCACATGGATTCAGAATATTCAGATACTTGTACTAACCCATGTTACAAGTCAGAAATACTTGGTCCAACCTATGTTGCTTGTCAGAGTAAGCTGTAGCTATGCAGGCTTTTAACACGTTGATCGCCAACCTTAGTAGTGTTGTGGTTTGTGGACGTGGAATCCCGAGGTTGGTGGTTCTTAGGCTAGTCATTGAATTCGGCTCAGTGTGTCAACCATTAATGGCTGTCAACGTGTCAACACAATTTAAATCATTTAACACATTGCTGTTTAACACGAACACGATGATGAACACAAGAAATGACAAAAAAATGACTAGTATTTTCTCCAACATGTTCAGACAGAGGAAATGAGGGGACATCAACATCAGTGATAGTTCTACTTCGCCGGAAGTCAACGGGTTGAAAGTCGAGATACTTTGCAAATTATGATGCACTTGAAGCTCATGTATTTCTACTGAGAGCAATCTTGAGGTCTGAGGTGTAATCACAGGTTTTACACAGCTGCCATGCAGTGTCTTTATAAGGATAGAACCTTTGCAAATTATGATGCACTTGAAGCTCATGTATTTCTACTGAGAGCAATCTTGAGGTCTGAGGTGTAATCACAGGTGTCTTTATAAGGATAGAACAGCTAGGAAGGCATTGTCAGGCTTGTTAGAACTGCAGATATTCTGGGTAGTGATAAGAGCTTGAGATTTTATCATAGGTACTTTCTTGAAATTTGCAAGAAGGTGAGTAAAACCCTGGGAGGGGGCAAACAAACAATGGGTACCTATTACCTAATGATTTTGATTATTGCTACCAAATTTACTTTGTTGCAACTTGCAACAATTTGGATTATTTTTTTTTCCCCCTCGTTCGTCTTTTTATTCTCGGGGTTTTCATTAAAGCTCGCCAGACCTAGAGGAAACCTATAGTACCCAAAAACAGGGACATTTACATATTATGTAGGTACATATACTATATCTTCTACACTTACTATTTACCACAGACGACACCGAAGCGAATACAATAGTCCGTCCTTTATACCTTTTTATTACTATTGTAATAATAAAGGAAGGACGGACTAAAAACAGGGACATTTACATATTATGTAGGTACATATACTAATACTATATCTTCTACACTTACTATTTAATTATTTTCTAGGCACCATCTAAAGTAGGTACATGAAAAATGTGGGTAACTTTCCTTTTTTCTGTAATACTCTCACTTTTGGAATGCTCTCAGGAATGTTTAACGTAAACGTACATTTCTCAAGACAAATAAAACGCCTACTAACATAAAAACGTGTTTTGGCACTAAAAACTGACCATCGAAAATTTGACCCGATTACATTACTTTCCTTCCTATAGGATAAGGAAAGTAAAACTACTGAAACTTGATATAACCATGTTATCTTTGAATCTTTTGCCTTGAGAGAAATTAATCACAAGATAAATCACCTCTGGGACTCTAGAACCCTAGATCTTATAAATGCTTGTGTTTTAACCCACTCATTAGTAACCTACTCAAGGAATAGACCTTTCTATGATCAGAGTATTGTGTTTCTCTGATAATGATAGTGCATCTAGAAATAAATGTATCTCAGTATTCAATAATTTATTATTATTCAACATTACTCGTCTACCCAAAAGAACTTTGAAACTTTCGCTTTCCTGACTTTCCCTGTAACATTATCCAGATTCTTTCCTCCTCTATTGTGAAACCTATCCGTCTAACTTTTCTTCTCTTCTCTGCTATAATTCGCCCATCTTTTCTTTTTTGCTGACTTCCTGAAGTTTTGCTATCTATCAAGCTTTTGTGATGAGTGACTGATGTGCAACATGAATAATAATCCAGTGAAGAAATTTGCCCCGGTTTTTTACTTCCTACTCTTACCGAACTGAGGTTAGGGTTGGGGGAAGCATTCGGGGATCCTGAAGTTTTGCTATCTATCAAGCTTTTGTGATGAGTGACTGATGTGCAACATGAATAATAATCCAGTGAAGAAATTTGCCCCGGTGTTTTACTTCTTACTCTTACCGAACTGAGGTTAGGGTTGGGGGAAGCATTCGGGGAAGTTGAAGTTACCGAACTGAGAGGAAGCATTCTGGCAGGCGAAGAAACATGTCGAAATTTTCACATAAATTTTCTTGTGTTATCGAAGTACTCCGACGATATATACAAAGACATTCTATCATGTTAATAAGTTAATATTATGTATTACCCCTTCCGCTATTATGTACATATTACCCTTTACCCCTTCCGCTTAGCCTGATTTGCCAAGAGGCGGGATACATGTCTGAGATATCCTCTTCCGTCCAACCCTTAAGACTGTTCTTCTCATGATGTCCCTATATTAGGGTTGAATGGTAGAGATTGGCTCTGGCAATACATTCGCCCTTTGTTTGTAATTATTGTACCGAAATTTTCACATAAATTTTCTTGTATTATCGAAGTACTCCGACGATATATACAAAGACATTCTATCATGTACATATTATGTATTACCCCTTCTGCTTTTATGTATTACCTTTTACCCCTTCCGCTTAGCCTGATTGCCAAACCACTAAGAGGTGGGATAAATGTCTGAGACATCCTCTTCCGTCCAACCCTTAAGACTGTTCTTCTCATGATATCCCTATATTAGGGTTGAATGGTAGAGATTGGCTCTGGCAACACATTCGCCTTTTGTTTGTATTTATTGTATTTGTGTACATTGAATTATAAATTTATAACCAATAAAGAGTCTTCTAAATAATAAGAGCCGCCTTTTGATTTCTGAGGCATCCTCTTCCGCCCAACCCTTATGACAAATTAAGACTGGATCTTGGATCGACAGATTCACACTGTATTGGAGATGAGTATCTAAACTTGAGGGATAATTATGACATTTTTCTACCTCTAATCATGAAGAGTTCGGACTTTAGTACTCAAAATTTCTATGCAGACTACTTGAACCCAAGTCTCTGGATTACGAGTCCAACGTAGCACAACTGAGATATGTTTTCTCCACTCAATACCTAGTCATTAACACATTACTAGGAGCACCGGGAGCACGAGATCAAATTCTCAAACAAATGAAGATAAAGTTCCATTCCTCGCCCGGGATCAAACCCACACACTTCTGTTTGACAGTTCTGTTATCTTGGGTGGAACGAATTTAAAGGGTATGCTGGTGGGCATTTTGTAACCTCACTGTGACTTCCTGAATTGATGCTGAGATTTCGCCAGAAATCCCCCCGGGTACCCAGTCATTACGCGAACCTTTTCATTTCCCATAACATAAGACAACCTTCCTTTTCCTTCTATCATTGAAGGTTCAGGGAGTAAAAGCGGTCCCTTGGGTTTAATGCAAAGTTTCGTCCGAAACAACGAGGGATTTTCAATTTACACGGATTACTGTACAAACTACCCACGGTAAGCACTGTTCATTACGCGAACCTTTTCATTTCCCATAACATAAGACAACCTTCCTTTTCCTTCTATCATTGAAGGTTCAGGGAGTAAAAGCGGTCCTTTGGGTTTAATGACGAGTACAGTACGAACACTAAAGGTAAAGGCCCATTCTTACTTGTCGTTCGGAAAAAAATCGTGTCGCGTATAGTGGGAACACTCTTGTTTAAATTACATTGCCTACAGGACATTCGGAAAAAATCGGACGAAACTCACAAGTAGCCGTTCAAAAGATATGAAACTTGTGTATCTAGCTGTCTTGCATTATTCACTGAAGTTAGGCAACATTTGGTAATATTGGTATCCGGATGGTGTCCGATCGACAAAACAAATTTGCCATAACAACCCTTCCGTTTCTTTTCAGTACAATGAGTGTCCTCACGGAACTGATGCGTCAGGAAAACGGTGCCAAGTTGTTCCGAGAACGACAAATAGCCCTGGCGCATACTCTACCCTTGGGCTCCTATCTGAGTTTCAGCCGCGAGTGATGAGAAAGTCAGACGTGGGTACGACTGTGAAATCCCAGCAGGAAATTCAGCGAAGTTTACTCCTTCAGCAAGACAAGAAGAATGTAGCGGAAGAAGTGAAGATGCAAAACGTAAGTGTCCCCGTCATTATTTGGTACAGAAATTTGTTCTTTTTTTTTAAGGGTTTTGACAGAGGGAATTGTAACTGCTAGGGTCTTATCGTCCCGAAATCGAAGAAAGAAGGAAGACAGGATTGGAGGAAAGCCAGCCGTTCCGAGAACGAAGATTATCCCATTAGGATAACATCCGCCCCGGGCGGGAATCGAACCCGCGGCCTAACGCTTTCAAGGCAGACGCATCACCAACTAGGCTGGCTTGTTCATTTTAATTTAAAAGTTTGAAACTACTTTTATTTGGTTCTTATTGGATTTGCGTGAAGGCATTTACTGTTATCAAACTGTTTGACATTTTTTAGTTTTTCGGGGGAAAAAGTACCATAGAAGTACGTATTATGGAAAAAGAGACCTCCTTTATTTCCTAATTGCCTATTAGAAGTGCTCTGACGACGGCATTTCGGTTTTTCCAAGCCATTTCTAATAGGCAATTAGGAAATAAGAGAGGTCTCTCTTTCCACATAGAAGTACGTATTATGGAAAAAGAGACCTCCTTTATTTCCTAATTGCCTATTAGAAGTGCTCTGACGACGGCATTTCGGTTTTCCTAAGCCATTTCTAATAGGCAATTAGGAAATAAGAGAGGTCTCTCTTTCCACATAGAAGTACGTATTATGGAAAAAGAGACCTCCTTTATTTCCTAATTGCCTATTAGAAGTGCTCTGACGACGGCATTTCGGTTTTTCTAAGCCATTTCTAATAGGCAATTAGGAAATAAGAGAGGTCTCTCTTTCCACATAGAAGTACGTATTATGGAAAAAGAGACCTCCTTTATTTCCTAATTGCCTATTAGAAGTGCTCTGACAACGGCATTTCGGTCCTTCTAAGCCATTTCTAATAGGCAATTAGGAAATAAAAGAGGTATTTTTTCCTTGTTACGATGGGGCCTGTTGACTGAATTTCGTCTACAAGTTTCCCTACTTTGGGCCCCGTTCACTAAATAGTACTTGTTTAAGTTCCACGCTTCGTTGTTCAAAACGATTTCCAATAGGCAATTAGGAAAAAAGAGAGGTCTATTTTTCTCCCATTGACATGGGTCCTATTCCTTGAATTTCACCAGAGATTTTTCCTTTATAGGGGCGGCGTTCGCACATACTTTCACTGACGTATGTCCCACGAATAAAGCTGAAAAAATCCTACAAAAAGAAAGAAGACAAAAGGTGACATTTAATTTTTCAAAGTTCATTTATTTATTTACTTATATAATATATTAACAGATTGTATTTTATTTTTATCTATTTTTTTTTTCTTTCCTTTTCTTTAATTTTTAATTAAGTGGTAAATTAAAAATAATACAAAAAAATTTGGATACATTTTGACAAAAAAGTACATCAATATTTTTTATATACAACACAAATTTAAAATAAACAAGTGAGAAACGTCAAAATGATAGAGGGGGAAGTTGGAGGGGCAAACAGCCCTAAAGGATGGGTTAAGCTTCTACGAATCTATCACACTGACGTTCCCTTCCATTATGTTTCAGGATATACAAATCCGGACTGAGCAAAACCATGCTACGTCATGTACTCAACAAAATCTCTTCCCTGCGCTCCAGCGAAACTTTGAACGAAACAAGTGAGACAGACAAGACGAGATTGTCTCGACCCAAGACCCCCTCCCCTTCCCCATGCTACATGCAGGGCAGCTCGAGACTCGGCGCTCGCATTGCACATTGTAGTGATAGTTCAGACTATGCAGATCCGAGGACACTATTCCCCGCCATAACACCGTCTAGGAAAGCAGCAAGTGTGTTGGGTATCCGTGCCTGTCATGGATCTTCGTTGAGTATAACACCCCCCTCACCCGCCCCTGTTAGAAGTGATTCACTGGATGGTAAACACACAGAGCGTCTAGCTACCCAGAGTAATAAACCTAACAAGGACACTGACAAGACAAGGTTTAACCCTTTGAAACAAATCAGCGAGGTTTTTATTTCGTAGCAATGAAACAACTGTTACATTAGACGCATGTGGTCTGTGTCGTAGCATGCCCATCCCGTAGTATGCCTCTCATCATTACATATCTCTTTTCTATCCACCACAGGGCGAAGATCTGACCACATTTGGAGAGTTGTGTGCGGAGGGAGCATTTAGAATGTCCGGGGCGAAAGCACTACGCCATGCTTTCCTATTTGACAAGATGTTGCTCATCACCAAGAAGAAGGAGGAGGGGATTCTAGGCTACAAGGCTCATATTATGGTAAGTTCTATGATTATCTATACTTGAACCGTTCAGCTTAGGTAGGACTGTTTTATCTGGTGTTGTAGGGTTTTGGGATTTTTAAGAGTTGGGGTAACATTAGAAGTTTGAGCCTCAGATTCCTATTTGACAAGATGTTGCTCATCACCAAGAAGAAGGAGGAGGGGATTCTAGGCTACAAGGCTCATATTATGGTAAGTTCTATGAATATCTATACTTGAACCTTTTAGCTTAGGTAGGACTGTTTTATCTGGTGTTGTAGGGTTAAGACTTTTAAGAGTTGGGGTAACACTAGAAGTTTGAGCCTCAGGAAGAAGCGACGAATTCAAATCGCATGCATAAAGCTCTAGTTATTTATCAAGAATTGTGATTTTTGGGCCTTCTACCATAGGAACCTTACCATCAGTTTGAAAAGGAAGGCACTTCTCGAACCCCGCAATCGACCCTTTTTATCCAATAAATCCAACATACATAGACAATTATACATAGATGATAGATATTAACCCTTGTGTTTCTATTTTCTTGTTTCAGTGTTCAAATTTAATGTTAATAGAAAGTAGTAAGGTATCGCTAAACAGTATCCCCAACCTGGAGATTAAATATAGCGAGAAATATATCAAGGGAGATGTAGAAACCAAGACATCGAAGAGTGAGGAGAAGATTGAGTGTAACCAGTGTGTTCCAAAGTCTAGAAGACATTCCTGTAAAAGTGTAGACTCTAGCTTATTATTCACATCGTGTCATAAGTGTAAGCCTGGAGAGATTGATGTCATGTCGAAGAGTTGTGATTTTACTCAGACATCATCGATTGACTATCGTACCGTGTGTAGGGATTGTGTACAATGTGCAAGCAGTACTGATATTGTATGTAACATATGTTGTAGTCAATGTAGTGTGGATTCCAAGTGTTCGACGAGTGAAGAGTATGAAGACTCTAGCTCTACAGCTAGCACTATCATAGAGGTTACACCCAGAGGACAAGGTTGGGTGAAACATGTAGTCAATAGGTTGCAGTCCTTTTAATGTATTCCCCATCTGACAAAGTGATTTTTGAGATTGATAGGCTTATGGATATTGACATTGTCTCTAATGCCAGCCGCTTAGGCTCAGACGGTCCTGTCAGACAGTTGGAGTGTGTGGCGGGAAAAGCTTCAGACCTAGGTCTGTTAGACTGTATGAGAGACTTATGTATGTAGATCTCGAGATTTTTCCACCATTCACGCTGAGACTGTCAGAACCAACAGTCGCCACATTCAGCTTGTCTTTGGACAATAACGATGCATTTAAGATTATCTTGAAGCAATAGTTATGCATTTTGATGTCTTGCCATTTTTTTGAATTTACATAGTACTTAAGACTTGATTCAAGCTCACACGTATGTATATTTGTCTTCCAAAGATCTTCCTCCATTTTATCCATCATTTTAGTTTTAGTTATAGTAAATGTTCAATGTTTAAAACTACCTAATACTGGAATTTTATAATACTTATGTAGGTATTTATGTATGTAAAAGCTCATTATGTAATACGTACTATAGGTATTGTCTCAGTTTGCCATAGAATGAGTGCATAATTACTTATTAGTTTAGCGGATTCGAGTCTTTTTTTTTATTTTATTTGTGTTCCTATGTTTTTCCTTTATTTCAGACCACCGTTCTATGGATGAACTGGGACTTCTTACTTTCTATTACTGTACAGTATAGGGAACCTAATTAGAAAATATTGAAATAATTGAAATCGCTTCTTATTTTCAAAATCGGAAAATGGGTGAAAATATTAATTTTTGAGGTCCCCGGAGTCTGATAAAGGGGATTTTAGCGAACGGTACGTATGTTTGTGTGTGCCTATTGATTACCCTTATTTATTTTTGGTAAAATAATAGAATGTCGTGTGACGTTCACACCAGATTTTCCAATCTTAGAAACTCGACATGAAATGATAATAATTTGACTTTTTGTTTTCACTATGCCTTAGGTATTAGTTTATTTATTTATTTTATCTGTAAAATAAACAAACGCATTCAATATATTCTTTGAAATAACAATTATGTCATTATTTCTTTATTCATTACATTTCTTAGGAAAAAAAATCGACAACGGACCCTACAAATCAAGTAAAATAAACAAACGCATTCAATATATTCTTTGAAATAACAATTATGTCATTATTTCTTTATTCATTACATTTCTTAGGAAAAAAAAATCGACAACGGACCCTACAAATCATAGGTAATAGGAAAAAGTTGTTGACAACATTTCGTAAACGGGACCCATTAAAAGGTGCCCTGAAGAACGTATAAACTGCCCAAGGTTAGGTGAACAGGTCCCATTCTATAAGGAAAAATAGACTTCCTTTATTTCCTAATTGCCTATTAGATTTAGTGAACGGGACCCGAAATAGGGGAAGTCATAGGTACAGTTCAGGGAATAGGGCCCCACAAGTAATGTGAAAAAAGAAACCTCCTTTTGCACACCATGCCGTAATACACACACCCCTTCTCTGAATTAAATAATCTCAAAATGTCTTCCTCCTAAATGTTCTTCTAAATAAATAAATAAAAAAATAATCTTAATATCTTTTCTCTTTCATTTTCCCCAGATGAAGAGCTCGCAGAGAAATCCTCAGCCCCCAAGCGACAACACTCCGCTCCCGAATATCTAGAGCGGAGGAAACAGGAAAAAATTGCCTAATAGGACAGACAACAACCCATCCCGTAAAAAGCGAGAAAATCAAGCTCTAATAGGCAATTAGGAAATAGGAGAGGTCTCTCTTTCCACATAGAAGTACGTATTATGGAAAAAGAGACCTCCTTTATTTCCTAATTGCCTATTAGAAATGATCTAGGACAACTTTCTCGCGATAAAACTGGAAAACCAGGCTATTTCTAATAGGCAATTAGGAAATAAGAGAGGTCTCTCTTTCCACATGAAAAGATAAATAAACAGCCTAGTTGAAGGTAGTGCGTCTGCCTTGTAAGCCCTAGGTCGCGGGTTCGATTCCCGCCCGAAGCGGATTTTATCTTTAATCTCTCTCCTATCCTGTCTTCTTTCTCTCTTCGATTTCGGGACGATAAAACCATAGCGGTTACGGTTCCCTCTATCTCACCCTCACCTCTTAGGAAAAAAATGATTGGTACTTACTTAATGAAATTTTGTCCTTGTATTTTTTTCCAGGCCCGTAATCTAGACCAGAAGAGAGAGTGGTGTTTGCAACTGAAGAAAGTCATTCTGGAGAATTATAACGCTGTGATACCTTCCCATGCCAGGCAACTAGTCATGCAGCTGGGACAGAACAAAGCTGGAGGTAAGGACGAGATCTGTAATCGAGAGACTGCGGGTTCGATTTTTTCTGAATTTTTTAAATAAAGAAAACAAAGAAAATAGTCAAAATTAAAAAGATATTTACTCGTGTCGTATAAGTATCAAACAGAAGGTCCCCTTGCTAAAGAAATAGCAAAGGTTGAGTGTGAAGGGCATCCACTCGTAAAATTTGTAGCCAAACCAAATGTCAGCCCAAAGCAATCACCCTAGTTAGGGCTGATTGAGAGGCTGACGAAAAACGCCGACCCCGTCTCTACACCGGAATAGGTGAAGAAAAGAAGAGGATTATAAGTATCAAACAGTTGACAAAGACTAATTTGCTTTTATTTTTACTTTTATAAAAAGACGCCTTCAAAGGCCGAATTATGAGAGGCATCAAACCGAATCAAAAGGTACTCTCTGAACACCGCGCCGTAATTCACCCCTTTTCTAAATTAAATAATCTGAAAATGTCTTCCTCTTTTAAATAAATAATCTTAATAATAGTATACTCTTGAGTGGAAGTTAACCACTAGGCGAGGTTAACGCCTTGGGCGTTCTCTACCACCTAACCTTTAGAGCTCCATTATTATGTGGTCAAATTCTCAAATAAATGAGGATAAAATTCCATGGCTTGGCTGGGATCGAACCCACGCCCTCCTGTTTACCAGGCGAGCGTCTTGACCACTACGCCACCGAGGTAGATAGATAGCTTAATATTACTTCTCTTAAATTTTCCCCTCAGATGAAGAGCTTGTAGAGAAATCTTCAGCCCCCAAGCGACAACACTCAGCTCCCGAATATCTAGAGCGGAGGAAACAGGAAAAGTTAGTGAACGGGACCCGAAATAGGGGAAGTCATAGGCACAGTTCAGGGAATAGGGCCCCACAAGTAATGTGAAAAAAGAAACCTCCTTCTTTCCTAATTGCCTAATAGGACAGACAACAACCCATCCCGTAAAAAGCGAGAAAATCAAGCTCTAATAGGCAATTAGGAAATAGGAGAAGTCTGAACTTTGCTTACTCCGAAACAAGTTTCAGCCGCGAGTGATGAGAAAGTCAGACGTGGGTACGACTGTGAAATCCCAGCAGGAAATTCAGCGAAGTTTACTCCTTCAGCAGGACAAAAAGAATGTACCGGAAGAAGTGAAGACGCAAAACGTAAGTGTTCCCTTTGAAACGAAAACCCTTGAAACTCTATTTCGTGTTAATAAAGGCCGGGCGGCGCGGCACTTCGAATTCTTGACGTTCGCACCCATTCCGGCACGCTTGATTTGTTTAGACGATTTTTATTTGTTTCTTATTGGAAATTACGTAAAGCCTTACATTTGGCAGCTCTTACTTAACCCTTGATTGGAACACGCTCTCTTATGTCATGTTTTCCAACCTGTCACGACTAATCTTGTTATTGAAATGTTCGCAGGAAATCTGTGATACCGAAGTGAAGACAGCCAAGGACCTGGCTAGTGAAGCAAGCACTGAGCCTACTCCCCCTCTCAACCTCCCCTCCAACCCTACCACCCCCTCCCTCCCCTCAGAATCCAATCCCTCGCTTGAGGAAGAGCACAAAACCCTGGAGAAAATCATCAGTCAACTTCTGATGCAGAATGGAGACTTCCTCAAGTTTGTCAACAAAACCGCGGCCCGGAAACACCCGAGGCGTCGCAAGCTAGACACGAGTGAAGACGAAGAGGAAGGAGACTACGATAATCTGAATGGGACGTGGCCTACGCCAGATAGTCCGCGCATGCGCTGGCAGAGGGCAGCACAGTCGCCGAAATTAGTGCAGCGTAGCGGTGCACTTGTGAGACGCGCTCATTCCTTCTCGAGCCACGAGACGGATAACAGCTCTGCAGATCAGAGTGCAGACTCGAGCCTGTCTAGATTCTCATTGGATAATAGTGGAGAGGCTACGAGTCTGTGGGTGAAACATCAGGCAGTGACTGAGGGAAACAAGAAATCCGACTCTCTGCCGCGAAGTTTTCAGATAGGTGAGTCTTTTGCGATCTCCATTCCAGTTTTTAACGGATAAGAGGCCAATTTTTACTAAGAAACTTCTCAGAAACCCCCTCTGAAATTTCATATCACACGCCCTGGATTAATACCTCCCTGCAAGGAAGTGTACCAAGCCTACTTGGTTACAAAGACTACTGATAAGCCACACTCAATGCCTATTTACGCATTTACTTCCCTCTTAATCAAGAGCACAGTTCCTAATGCGATTCTCATTGGATAATAGTGGAGAGGCTACGAGTCTGTGGGTGAAACATCAGGCAGTGACTGAGGGAAACAAGAAATCCGACTCTCTCCCGCGAAGTTTTCAGATAGGTGAGTCTTTTGCGATCTCCATTCCAGTTTTTAACAGATAAGAGGCCAATTTTTACTAAGAAACTTCTCAGAAACCCCCTCTGAAACTTCATATCACATGCCCTGGATTAATACCTCCCTGCAATGAAGTGTACCAGGCCTACTTGGTTACAAAGAGTACTGATAAGCCACACTCAATGCCTACTTACGCATTTACTTCCCTCTTAATCAAGAGCACAGTTCCTAATGTCCCATTTTATTTTCTATTTTCAGGTGGCAATCAAACCCCGGACTGGAACATGGCACCTCGACCCATTACCATCGCTTCAGACAAAGCTCAGGAGTTGAACCTGGTGGATATGCAGAACTATATTAATCGCGCGGAAGAAATGTGCAATGTGCGTCGAAACTGCTTCCCCACGAATCTAGACTACTCAAATACCATCTCCTACTTCAGAATATTGTCAAGCAGGTAAGCTTATCTAGGAAATTAGTATATGCCTGCCATTCACGATCAGGCTGTCAGACAGTCTGGACGTGTGTGGTGGGAAAAGCTTGAGACCTAGATCTAACAGGCCGTGTGAGAGACCGCGGTCTGAAACTTTTTCCGCCACACATGTTCCAACGGTCTGTCAGACCGTCTGAGCGAGCATAATATTATGTAGGTATCTACAATTTCAAATAATAAGACGAACTTCAGTGGTGTATTGATTAGCACTCCGATCTAAAAGTTGGTAATTCGAGTCCTAGTCAAATCATAAAATTTATCGATAAGCATAATATTATGTAAGTATCTACAATTCCAAATAATAAGACGAACTTCAGTGGTGTATTGATTAGCACTGTGGACTTCGGATCTAAAAGTTCGTAATTCGAGTCCTAGTCAAATCATAAAATTTATCGATATGTACTTAATAATATGTAATATGATCCAAAAAGGAGTTTTGGGATTAAGGTTAAATAACCAAAAAAGGTTTTTTTTTTTTTTTTTTTTTTTTTTCAAAACCCTCCTTATTGGATCATTAAAAACTACTTTTTGGATTAATGAAAATTCTCCCATTAGTGAAATCTCCCATTGAGTCATTGATGAAATCCACCATTAGTCGTATGCAAATAATATTCCGTTCTCTTCATTCCCCAGTGTTCTCCAGAAGAGCAAGGCTACGAGGATATCAAGCATGCCTTGGCTACCATGACTAGCATCGCGCAGCATATCAACCTCATGAAGCGGAAACATGAACATGCCGTGCGCGTGCAGGAAATACAATCCCTTTTCCTTCTCTCTTCCCTTTCCGGACGATAAGACCATGGTTGTTACAGTTCCCTAAGTCAACCCTCTTTCCTCTGCTTACATTTTATCTATCCATACTTGCAGAGGAGCGGGTTAGGTACCGTTTCGATTATCGTTCGATAACTGTACATCACGAATTTTCTATCCTGATTTAAAATGGCGCTTCAAAAATTTAGGTACCTTATTTTTCCTTATTGTTGTTAATTTCCAGAAGTAAAAGAGTGAGCAAATTGAAAACCCTTGCATCGGCCATCGAGTACATTGCAGTGCTTAGTGACGTTCTCTCTTCTCATCAAGAATCATGGGTGAGTAAATAAAAAGGGATTTATCCCCCAGAAAATCCACCAAAAAATCAGCAATTGGGATTTTTTCATATACCTACGTATACCTACCTATTCCGCAAATGTAATAGAAAGTGGTGTGATGATTTATTATTATTATCATCTCTTGAAGGCAGCTAACGGGGATTTTCTGGAAAACGGGATTTTTACGGCAACCCGTTTTTTCTTTATTTCAGAGATACAAGTACAGTGAAAATGTTGTCAGCTACAAGATCATGTACGAATACATGTGATCTAAATGTCGTCATTTGTAAATCCAATTCTAGTCATTCAAGTTTTGATAATGCCGCTACTGGTCGCTACTGGAAGAAACTATGCAGTTGTCCTCACGAGATTGAGTACACCCCGTATTTCAAGCACAGGGCCGAAAAACTTCAACACTGCCTGAAGTCGAACCCGGAACCTCCAGTGTAGAAATCTACGCTATGTTAGCAGCATTAAGAATGTTATTATTAAAATCCGATATAACTTTGTCAATATCTGAGACGTCACTAAGATCAACACTGAAATTGACATTTTCGCGAAAAAGAGCCCAGTCGGCACGATTGTAGTTCCAAATCTTCTGAGCAGGAGAGGAAATATTAGCAATAGAAGTGGGAACTGGAACATTACTTGATAAGATTATAGGAAAATGCCCCGAGAAATGCAAATCGTTATCAACATTCCATATCAAATCCATGAACAACTGTAGTTCCAAATCTTCTGAGCAGGAGAGGAAATATTAGCAATAGAAGTGGGAACTGGAACATTACTTGATAAGACTATAGGAAAATGCCCCGAGAAATGCAAATCGTTATCAACATTCCATATCAGATCCATGAACAACGACGAGGAACAAAAAGTCAGATCGATGGCTGATGTGGACTGGTGAGTCAGACTATAATAGGTAGCTTCTCCTGTATTTAAAAGATTCAAGGAACTATTGGACAATAAAAACTTTTCAACCTCTTTCCCTTTTCCGTCTAATCTGCTATCACCCCATAGTGTGTTATGGGCATTAAAGTCACCCAAGAAAAAAAGTCAGATCGATGGCTGATGTGGATTGGTGAGTCAGACTATAGTATGTAGCTTCCCCATAAGTCAGATCGATGGCTGATGTGGACTGGTGAGTCAGACTATAATAGGTAGCTTCTCCTGTATTTAAAAGATTCAAGGAACTATTGGACAATAAAAACTTTTCAACCTCTTTCCCTTTTCCGTCTAATCTGCTATCACCCCATAGTGTGTTATGGGCATTAAAGTCACCCAAGAACACGCATGGGTTGCTAGGCAACTGGCACAAAATATTGCTCAGATCAGACTCTGAAAAAGTCAAGTGGGGAGGAAGGTACACATTACAAAAACATATAGGAACATTGAAATTTGGTAACTTGACCAGCACCGCTAGGCACTGCAAGTTAGTGTTGATATCTATCTGTTTTGAAAAACAAGTGTTAAGGACAAAGGTGCAGACACCACCGCAAGCATTATTGCCCCCAACATAATCGTACCTATACAAATCATAAGAACCCAACTTGGGAGGCTGATGCGAAGGCGCGAGCCGCGACTCTTGCAAGCAAATAACAGGTGGGGAAAACTTCCTTACCAGTCATAAGAACCCAACTTGGGAGGCTGATGCGAAGGCGCGAGCCGCGACTCTTGCAAGCAAATAACAGGTGGGGAAAACTTCCTTACCAAACACTTTAGTTCATCAATATGGTTAGTCAGGCCGTTTATATTCCACTGAATTAGAGTAGTATTCATATTTTAAGAACATAAAGAGAGAAGAAAAAAAAAATAAAAAAAATAAAAAAAAAATAAAAAAAAGGGGGGGGTAGATAAGAGAAAAGAGAGAGCAAGAAAAGCAGGAGAGAAAGAGAGAGAGAGAGAGGGAGAGAAATAACTCATTATTTGGTAATGCCTTATTGCGTGTCTACTTTCGTTTGACATTGGAGGTGAAGTAAAGCCCGGCGTATTTTATGTTTGGACGGGTGAACGTTTAGGACTGGCATGTTTTAAAAATATGGGTAAAGTGATTGTTGATGCCATGGTAGGTAAAATTACAATCCTACAGCCGCACAAAATGGACGATCCCTAATATCTCTCTGGTAGGTAAGTAGGTACGAGCTAGAATGAGGTGGGGGTAGAAAAATCACCTTAAGTAGTAATCAGTAGTTGATGAAATTAATTTGAGCGTATCTGAAGGTCCAAAATGAAGAGGTTTTTTTTTTATTACCTCTTGGGGGAAAAAAATCTTGGATTTATGAAACCCAAATATACGTTCCCCTACTATTACCTCTTTTGAAGGTACCTTGGGGTTCTATTGGTTGGTCAGGGGACCACATAGATCAACATTTCACCTAGTTGGACCTTTTCTTGGTAGAACTATTTCTTTCCCCCCACTCTAACATTGTCGATGTTTTCGAATGTTTAGACGGAATGAGTGCCCTACATGTGTGTGTTTCGTGTTTTTTCTCTTTCATTTCTCTCAGTTGGACCTTTCTTGGTAGAACTATTTCTTTCCCCCCACTCTAACATTGTCGATGTTTTCGAATGTTTAGACGGAATGAGTGCCTTAAATGTGTGTGTTTCGTGTTTTTTCTCTTTCATTTCTCTCTCTTTCCTTAGATACTCTCATTTTCTTTCCTCTTACACTGAGAAAAAAATAATCAGGGTGTTGGAAGAACTCTAATGTGACAGGAAGCTTGACACTCTTAAATAGCATTCCAACACTCTGACAGGAGGGGAAATAACCCAATAAGGCGGATTTCACATTTAGACTGCAACTTGTAGTATACGACAATTTTCATGTTGAGGGCTACATAGTCTTATTGGCCTGTTGAGCCTGTTCACACTTAAACTTCAAGTTTAAGTGTGAACAGGCCAATAAGAGTCCTCAACATGAAAATTGCCGTATACTACAAGTTGCAGTCTAGATGTGAAAGCCACCTAAAAGAGTTCTTCCACCCTAAGGCTAAAAATAGAGCGGAGCGAAGAGCTCTTAGAGCATTGAGCTTTTCAGCTCGATGCGGTTGAATTCGTCGCTTCCCTGTTTAGACTACCGGGGTAAAGGAGCTTTTTAGTCTCATTCGAGCAGGATAAACAAGGTATATTCCATTCCCTTCACGTGCTCGGTGCTATTTGCTCTCCGCTCCATATTGTGGCTTTTGTGGGGAATCTCTGATTTTTCATTAGAAAATAAAAGGTGCAATTTGAATGCAATGTTTGGATTTGTAGAAATTCATAGAATACACCTTGTTTGTCCTGCCCGAATAGGCCTGAAAAGGATGCAATCAGGACCAAGTGTACTATCCACACTATTTCTTTTTCTTCGCCTTTTCTCGTGTAAAGACGGGGTCGGCGTTTTACGTCAGCCCCTCAATCAGCCCTAACTAGGGTGATTGCTTTGGGCTACAAATTTTACGAGTGTAATGCCTTGGCCCTTTGTTTTGTGGATAGCGGGTTTTGATTTTCATTTTCCCCCTTTTTCAGCCGGTTGAAGAGCCCGTGGTGGGCGGGAAGGAGAAGAAGAGGAAGAAGTTGGACGAGATCGTGTTGGGACTCTCAGCGGCCAAAGGTCATCAGGACAGTGGCCCCTCCCCGTCCCCTGCATCCTCAGCCCTGGGAGCTATTACTGGGTCGTCCCTGTTTGCATCCCTGTCTGCCGCTGCATCTAGTATGGCTGAGAAACAGAAGATGCCCCCGGTGACACCCAGTATAAGTCTGACTGCAGGTGAGACTTTTTTCATGGCTTCAGGTGACAGGGTTCTTCTAGCTAGGGGAACTCTTCCACCCAACCACTGATTTTTTTTTCTTTGCTGTGAGCCTTTAAGGTATTTTTCGAGGGAGGTTTTGAAGGTCATATGCCTATGACGAAAATTCCATGATCTAGTAGGTAAGTGTAATAATGAAGCTTCAAGTATCGCCACAAAACCTCACCTAAAAAATAAATCTTGTTCAATTATGTCGGTCTCAAAGTCTCAATTACTCAATCGAGGTAAACAGAAGCGGTGTTGAAGCTATGTGAGGCGAGATGGCGTAGGATAGGCTGGGTATGCGTCGAAACGCCAGATGTCAAAATGGAGGTGGATGAAGCAGCTGCTAATGCTGGAGATAGCGAGAAGAAAGAAGAAAATGTTCCTGGTGAGAATGAAGAGAAGAAACAAGAAACCCCGACTGAATCTAATGAAAAGAGTGAAAACAAATCCG
Organism: Diaphorina citri; assembly: GCF_000475195.1. Taxonomy (NCBI): domain Eukaryota; kingdom Metazoa; phylum Arthropoda; class Insecta; order Hemiptera; family Psyllidae; genus Diaphorina; species Diaphorina citri. The sequence continues at coordinate 272,763 of NW_007377465.1, forward strand.
ATGAAACTCAAGAGAAACAAAATTCCAATAGCGAAGACGATAAGGGTAAAGATGATGCGTATTTGCTTTGTTACTGTACTAGCAACGTTCTCGAATTTGTATTGTTACCGTAATAGGAACATTATCTAATTTGTATCGTTTATTTTTATTTGCTTTGTTACTGTACTAGCAACGTTCTCGAATTTGTATTGTTACTGTAATAGGAACATTATCTAATTTGTATCGTTTATTTTCATAGCGAGAAGAAAGAAGAAAATGTTCCTGGTGAGAACGAAGAGAAGAAACAAGAAACCCCGACTGAATCTAATGAAAAGAGTGAAAACAAATCCGATGAAAAAAACGCCAGATGTCAAAATGGAGGTGGATGAAGCAGCTGCTAATGCTGGAGATAGCGAGAAGAAAGAAGAAAATGTTCCTGGTGAGAACGAAGAGAAGAAACAAGAAACCCCGACTGAATCTAATGAAAAGAGTGAAAATAAATCCGATGAAACTCAAGAGAAACAAAATTCCAATAGCGAAGACGATAAGAGTAAAGATGATGCCGTTTATTTTCCATTTCCAGGTGAACAAATGGCTGGCAGAGCAGACGGCACTCATGTCTGGTGTTAACGATCCTAGCGAGTTCCTATCCATGGCGCGACGGAAAAAGAACGCGGGCTCTCATAACCCCCGGGGACCCATTACACCAGATCCCATGGCCCTGCTAGATTGGAAGAAGCTGTCGGGAGACGAACCCGTGTCTGTTGTTCATAAGACCACTGGGCAAAAGGTATGTGTACCTTTCAATGTAGTGAGGTTTCAACTCGAGGGTGAAAGAGAAAAGTGAAGACAGTATAGAAGAAAAGAGTGAAAATAAAGAAGAGACTGATAAACCCAAGTCTGAGGAAACGGTGCCAGTAACTAACGAAGAAGTAGCACCTAGCACAAACCCAACCGAGTCCAAGGATGAAACTAGTGAAGAAAACAAGGATAAAACCAATGATAAGAAAGAGGATGAGGTCATGGAAGTGGACAAACCAGAAGAGAAAACCTCACCCGACAGTGAGAAAATAGTGGAACAATTCGAAGAACTTGACGAGAAAACTGGTGAAACTATTGTGAAGAAAATAACAGCGGATGGGAAGGAGATAATAGAAACGCTTAAGAAAGAGGAGAAAGTTGAAGAGAGCAAGGAAGTCACCGTTGAAGTGAAAGAAAAGGAGATGAGTGACACATGTGATAAACCAAATGTAAATAATGACGAATCTAGTGGTAAGAAACAGCAAGAAAATCAAAATAGCAGCAGCGGAGCAGGGGATAGTGTTGAAGTGAAGAAAGATAGCAAATCAGTTGTGAATAGTGTTATACAACTCGAGGATTTTTCTTTTGTATGTAAATCTGTTCCACGATAACTCTTGAACGGTTAGTTTAACATGTTAAACACCTAAGTAAAGGCAATTAAACACCTAAAGGCTGATTAGTTCTTGGGCCGCATGAGGTCATCCGGACATCTTGTATTATGGAAATATATATAGAAAATATGTTTATTTCTATCACTACTACTGGAAGCTAATCCTAGTGGAAGAGGTTCTCCCAATACACCAACACCACCTGGTGGCTCTGTAGATACCACTGTAGCCAATCTGCTTGCACAGAGCTACAATAATCCCATCAAGTGGCCAAAGGTAATTCGGTTTCTATATCTAGCATCAAGTAGCTCTACGAATATACTCATAAAAAGTTGGTCTCTACTTTTATGACCAAGGGCAAGAGAAATGTAGAAAAATTAAAAACCTCTGAAACTTTTTTTCTCTTGTTTGTTTTCTTGAAGTTTATATTCTGTAGGAAAATATATTTCAAATCCCATGTCAGTTCTTACTCTAAACCCCCCTTGTGTTTTGGTTTCAATTCCAGGAGCACGCATTACAAGTTCGTCTCCAGCACATCGTCACCTGTGTGGAGAAGGGAGAATGGCCCGCTAGTCGTAACTTCTCCGCTTACACGTCCACTGGTACCGGGGTGAGCGCTGGAGAGTTGGAATTCACTCCCAGCGGAGGAGAACACACGCCCAAGCGTGAAACATCCACACCCCGCTCTGAAACCAGCGAAGTGATAACCATCACCACAGCAGACCTGCCTCCCTCTATCCCTCATCCGAGGGGAAGCATAGACAAGACGCTAATCAGTGCATTGACCGCGCACACTGCTTCATCGCATTCCCCCAGTTCCAATGCTTCCTCGCTCAAACGGAAGCGCCACATAGCGATCGATGTGGAAACGGAGCGAGCCAAGTTACACGCGCTACTCAACAGTAACCTCGCTGCAGCGTCGCCGCATCTGAGTATGAAGAGCTCGCCTAGTCCCTGGCCTACTCCTACGCAGAATGAAAATGAAGATACCGTGTCTGAGGACTCCAGGTAAGCTTATAGCACTTCCTCCCAATACTTTTCAATAAATCAGAAAGCAAAGTTTAAAACTGTTTTACCTAACATAGCACTTCCTCCCAATACTTTTCAATAAATCAGAAAGTTTAAAACTGTTTTACCTAACACTCAGTGCTAGAACATACAGAACCTCCCCGCCCTCCTCCCACCTCCCAATCTCAAACCCCTACCCCTCCCCCTCCTGTACTAACTCAGGAGGAGGAGACGAAACCTCTCCCTAGCGAGGAACATGTCTGTCATGGATCTTCGTTGAGTATAACACCCCCCTCTCCCGCCCCTGTTAGGAGTGATTCACTGGATGGTAAACACACAGAGCGTCTAGCTACCCAGAGTAATAAACCTAGCAAGGACACTGACAAGACAAAGTATAACCCTTTGAAACAAATCAGCGAGACTAAACTGAACGAGCTAAGACTGAAATTAAGCCAAACCCGGATAGAGAATCCAGACATGAAACCTGAGGATAAGGCACACTGGGAGGAGAGTAAGGAAGAGGATGCATGCAGTGTAGGATCTGCAGACAGCTTCTATGAGAGATCATTCGAAGCGATGGAATCATTGAATGAGACTGGGATATTCCGAAATCAGCGAGACTAAACTGAACGAGCTAAGACTGAAATTAAGCCAAACCCGGATAGAGAATTCAGACATGAAACCTGAGGATAAGACACACTGGGAGGAGAGTAAAGAAGAGGATGCATGCAGTGTAGGATCAGCCGATAGCTTCTATGAGAGATCATTCGAAGCGATGGAATCATTGAATGAGACTGGGATATTCCGGAATCAGCGAGACTAAACTGAACGAGCTAAGACTGAAATTAAGCCAAACCCGGATAGAGAATTCAGACATGAAACCTGAGGATAAGACAGACTGGGAGGAGAGTAAAGAAGAGGATGCATGCAGTGTAGGATCAGCCGATAGCTTCTATGAGAGATCATTCGAAGCGATGGAATCATTGAATGAGACTGGGATATTCCGGGATAGTGCCGTGTTTAGTGATCAGGAAGACGCGTTCTCAGATGATTTGGATGTATGCATTCCACCACCGAAAGGGTTTGGCGAGCAGAAGGATAATGAGGTTGAGGTGAAAGATAATGGAGACACGAAAATGATTTGGATGTATGCATTCCACCACCGAAAGGGTTTGGCGAGCAGAAGGATAACGAGGTTGAGGTGAAAGATAATGGAGACACGAATGAGAACAAATATGTAGAAGAAATTAAAGTCAGTGAGGAAGAAGAAGCAAGTGTCAGTTGGAGTCAAATAAGAGAGTTGAAATTACCAAGTATGGAGAATCACAAGTTCAAAGGCGAATGTATAGACAATTCCAACGCTGAAAACAAGAAAATTAACTCTAAATCAAGAATTGTGATTTTTGGGCCTTCTACCATAGGAACCTTACCATCAGTTTGAAAAGGAAGGCACTTCTCGAACCCCGCAATCGACCTTTCTTATCCAATAAATCCAACATATACATAGACAATTATACATAGATGATAGATATTAACACTTGTGTTTCTATTGTAACTCTAAACTGGATATTTGTAAACCAAGGAAAGACAACAAGCTGTGTATAGTGAAACCTCTGATGAGTTTGAGTAATCCTCTTGAACACATGACAACGCCAAGAAGTAGGAAACTCATTCAGATCAGTAAGGTGTAACTCTAAACTGGATATTTGTAAACCAAGGAAAGACAACAAGCTGTGTATAGTGAAACCTCTGATGAGTTTGAGTAATCCTCTTGAAAACATGACAACGCCAAGAAGTAGGAAACTCATTCAGATCAGTAAGGTATCGCTAAACAGTATCCCCAACCTGGAGATTAAATATAGCGAGAAATATATCAAGGGAGATGTAGAAACCAAGACATCGAAGAGTGAGGAGAAGATTGAGTGTAACCAGTGTGTTCCAAAGTCTAGAAGACATTCCTGTAAATTAAATATAGCGAGAAATATATCAAGGGAGATGTAGAAACCAAGACATCGAAGAGTGAGGAGAAGATTGAGTGTAACCAGTGTGTTCCCAAGTCTAGAAGACATTCCTGTAAGGAATCTAGACGATACCACAGAGGAAGAGACGAGTACACCGGACCTCAGTTCACAACAGCTTTATGTCCATCCAGAGTACAGGTTAGTAGAGTATTGTGATTTCCCCCATCCACTCTTTCACTGAAAGCGGCCAGTCTAGTTATGTAGCTTGGTGGGTAGCGCGTCTGCCTTGTAAGCGCTAGGCCGCGGGTTCGATTCCCGCCCCGGCGGATGTTATCGTGATGGCATAATGTTCGTTCTCGGAACGGCCGGCTTCTCCTATCCTGTCTTCCTTTTCTCTTCGATTTCGGGACGATAAGACCTTAGCAGTTACAGTTCCCTCGAATCTAGACGATACCACTGAGGAAGAGACGAGTACACCGGACCTCAGTTCACAACAGCTTTATGTCCATCCAGAGTACAGGTTAGTACTTAGAGTATTGTGATTTCCCCCATCCGCTCTTTCACTGAAAGCGGCCAGTCTAGTTATGTAGCTTGGTTGGTAGTGCGTCTGCCTTGTAAGCGTTAGGCCGCGGGTTCGATTCCCGCCCTGGCGGATCGTGATGGCATAATGTTCGTTCTCGGAACGGCTGGCTTTCTCCTATCCTGTCTTCCTTTTCTCTTCGATTTCGGGACGATAAGACCTTAGCAGTTACAGTTCCCTTTGTCAATTTTCACCCATCCTCTCTTTCACTGAGAGCGTCTTGAAATTCTTGTGCTCATGAGTGTACCATACCAAGGGCTGTATACTACTTGTGTTAGGTGTTAAAGATTTCCCGAATAGTAAACACCGATACTAAAGCTATGACCACTGTCCACACATAGTCGATCGACGTCGACTGAACCGTCCACACTGCCTCGACAACATAAATTTACCACGTCGATCATGATCGATGGTCACTCGTGAAATAATTAGTTGGTCTTTGTTCTCCTTAGAGTAAAAATATAATATCGTTTCAATAGTTTCACATTGACGTATTAGTGCTTAACTCCATACAAAAAAAGCCCACTCAGAGTTTTTGGTGGAGGGGCGCTGAACCGTCCACACTGCCTCGACAACATAAATTTACCACGTCGATCATGATCGATGGTCACTCGTGAAATAATTAGTTGGTCTTTGTCCTCCTTAGAGTAAAAGTATAATATCGTTTCAGTAGTTTCACATTGACGTATTAGTGCTTAACTCCATACAAAAAAAGCCCACTCAGAGTTTTTGGTGGAGGGGCAGTGAAAGAGAAAAGTGAAGACAGTATAGAAGAAAAGAGTGAAAATAAAGAAGAGACTGATAAACCCAAGTCTGAGGAAACGGTGCCAGGAACTAATGAAGAAGTAGCACCTAGCACAAACCCAACCGAGTCCAAGGATGAAACTAGTGAAGAAAACAAGGATAAAACGGGCCGGTGCCAGTAACTAACGAAGAAGTAGCACCTAGCACAAACCCAACCGAGTCCAAGGATGAAACTAGTGAAGAAAACAAGGATAAAACGAGTGATAAGAAAGAGGATGAGGTCATGGAAGTGGACAAACCAGAAGAGAAAAGCTCGCCCGACAGTGAGAAAATAGTGGAACAATTTGAAGAACTTGACGAGAAAACTGGTGAAACTATTGTAAAGAAAATAACAGCGGACGGGAAGGAGATAATAGAAACGCTTAAGAAAGAAGAAAAAGTAGAAGAGAGCAAGGAAGACACCGTTGAAGTGAAAGAAAAAGAGATAAGTGATACATGTGATAAACCAAATGTAAATAATGACGAATCTAGTGGTAAGAAACAGCAAGAAAATCAAAATATTAGCAGCGGAGCAGGTGAAAGTGTTGAAGTGAAGAAAGATAGCAAATCAGTTGTGAATAGTGTTATCGTGTCATCTGCAAGCGCCACCACTGATGTAGACAAGTTCAAGGCCATGTTCCCAGAGCTAGAGGTCATGCAGAGGTTACCGGAGATAGATGCAATACTACTGGAAGCTAATCCTAGTGGAAGAGGTTCTCCCAATACACCAACACCACCTGGTGGCTCTGTAGATACCACTGTAGCCAATCTACTTGCACAGAGCTACAATAATCCCATCAAGTGGCCAAAGGTAATTCGGTTTCTATACCCATCTTTCTTATATCTAGCTCCAAGTAGCTACAATCGTACTCCTAAAAAGTTGGTCTCTACTTTTATGGACAAGGTCAAGAGAAATGTAGGGAATTCATAAAAACCTTTTTTCTTGACGTTTACGTACTACAGGAAAACATTTCAAATCCCTTGTTGTTAGTTCTTTTTCTAAACCCCCCCAACTCGAGGATTTTTCTTTTGTATGTAAATCTGTTCCACGATAACTCTTGAACGGTTAGTTTAACATGTTAAACACCTAAGTAAAGGGAATTAAATACCTAAAGGCTGATTAGTTCTTGGGCCGCTTGAGGTCATCCGGACATCTTGTATTATGGAAATATAGAAAATATGTTTATTTCTATCATGAACGTGTATTTCTCTGTGGTTTCAGATATCCGGATCCAAAGCTCCCACATTGAAGCGTCTCGGACAATGGCTACAGGAGAATCCTATGTATGATGTTGATCCCAAGTGGGCAGATCTAGTGAAGGAAAGAGGAGGACTACCGCCACCTGCCCATGATGTTCAGTCCAAACGCATGCCTTCCTCATCCTCTATGAAGAACAAAGGTCGTAACAGTAATACTGTCATAGCAAGTCCTCCCTCTCAGTCTATCCCTGTGTCTCAGAGTACCTCCCAGTCCCTCCCCACCTCTCTAGCGTCTAGCTTACCATTCCCCTCCCTAGCAGGTGCTGCAGGACTGGGTGCTCTACCACCTAGCTTACTATCCGGACTATCTGGTATAGGGAACTATGATCCTAAGAACAATCCACTGCTACTACCATTCGGTGGAATGCCTAACCTGGGTGCTCTGAGTGGCTTGGGTAATATGAACCTTAGCAATAGCTTGTTTGCTAATCTGGCAGGACTTGGTCTACCATCACTGGGTGGCATGGATCCCTCTGCATTAGCAGATGCTGCTGCCGCCTCCCAGGCCAATAGCCAAGGTGGTCAGAGTTCCTCCAAGTCTAAGAATAGGAAGAGTTCGTCTACATCGGATGCGGGGAACAAGAACCCCCCCACCTCCACTGCCAGCTCCATGGCATCTCAACTCCCATTCTTCTTCCCCAACCCCAGCTTACTGTATACACCACTCGGACTAGGAGGATTAAACCCATTCCCATTACCACCAGGTGCTATGCCTAGTGCCTATGAGAGTCTCTTGCTCAATGGAGGACTTCCTACAACCTCTGGTTCCTCCTCTTCATCCTCTAGACACAAGAGTTCTACTAGTACAAGTAGAACCTCGACAGTAACAACCCCAGCTAGTAGTCGTACACCCCATCCTCATCCTAGCCAGTTCTCTGATTCTCATCTGTTAGAAAGTTTAACCCGAGCTAGCAGAGGATTACCTGATCTAACTCGTGGTGCTAGAGGTAGGGGTGGTGATGTAGAGAGTCTCAAGAACCTCATGTCAGCTATACCACCATTCGCTGGTATGGGAGACCTTGGTAGTAGTAGTACGAGTACAAGTGGTGGGGCTAGTAGTAAGAAATCAAGAGACCAAGAAATGAAAGATGCCCTTGACTCATTCAAGTCATCAGCAGAATTATTTGCACGAATACCTCAATACTCCGATGAGAAAGGTAAACCCATCAGCGCTGCTGATCTTGTAGAGAGGCATTTGAAACGACCTGCCATGGAGATACCACCCATGGATAAACCAAGCAAACGAATCAAAGACATGAGTCCCATCTCTATCCCTGTGCCTCCTGTATCCAAGCACATTCGTCCTCGCTACCCAAACCTACGACCGCGCCTGGGGGCACGGGCGCCTACAGCCCCATGGACCTGTCCGCTAGGTAAGGATCCGACCAATTTTCAAAAGTATTGCAATCGGTCCAATTTTCAAAATCGGGAAATGGGTGGAAATATCCGTTTTGTTGTTATGAAGATTTGATAGAGGGAACTGTAACAACTGAGGTCTCATCTTCTCGAAATCTAAGAGAACTTTATCTCTTGAGGATAAAGTTCGCCCTTGGCGGGAATCGAACTCGCGACCTCGTCCTTAAAAGACAGACGCGCTACCCTTCGAGCTAACTAGGCTGGCAAACCAACTTTGGAAGTCTAATAGATAATAATGTTTACTTGCTCACTACAATGACTAAAATTTGATCACCAATGATTAAGTCCATGGGTCAAAGCCTTGGTTTGGAGGAGGGCTAGATTAGGCTAGCAATTCAACTATTTATGAGACCGTTTTAGAAATACTGAAATACTCTTCCTTCGTTTTCATATAACCATACTAATGATATTTTTTCTTCTACTTCTAGTTTACCGAAAGCTCACGGGGCCAGCATAGTGAGTAGTGTGGCCGCTGCCAGCTCAGGCGAGAGTGTTGGCCTGGATCTGTCTGCCAAGGATCATTCCTCATCGCACAACGAAGTACAGGACTTCTCCATGCCAAGCAGGAAGCACAAGAATAAAAAAAAAAAAAAAAAAATGGCAAGACATCAAAATGCATAACTATTGCTTCAAGATTATCTTAAATGCATCGTTATTGTCCAAAGACAAGCTGAATATGGCGACTGTTGGTTCTGACAGTCTCACCGTGAATGGTGGAAAAATCTCGAGATCTACATAAGTCTCTCAAACAGTCTAACAGACCTAGGTCTGAAGCTTTTCCCGCCACACACTCCAACTGTCTGACAGACCGTCTGAGCCTAAGTGCTAGATTAGCAAGAGCTGCTATGCAAGCAGAAGATAGTGCGAGCGATGGCAAATAGACAACAAACCTGTAGACACTTGGCTTACTCTATGTTAATAACTCTAGAAGGTTGATGGGAACTGTTTTACGATAATTGACAATATGGTTACTAAACTGTAACTTGTAATAATTGTAACCTCCGCTCTGTATGAACCTAAGTGTGTGTTAGGTTTGAGACGCCGCTCTCTATTTACTTTATTCCTGTGTACATTACTTTTTTATGTATATAAATTTATATATACCACTATATCCCCTCCCTCTACTTCTTTCTTTTTTTTAAAAAAAAGTGGAATTTTGATTTACCAATGTCTAGGTTCTTTTCTAGATGTCTAAATAACAAATAAATAAAATTGTTATCCATTAGGTCGTTAGTTCTCAATACACTTATTAGCTCAAGGGAACAACATCTAAAAGAAAACGAACATCAAACACAATATATTTTATCAATGTATACCAGATCAATGAGCGTAAAAAAGGGACAATTGGAGAGAGGGAGTGAGTGATCGCTTTTTCTTTTCTCTGCCAATTAACAAATAAAAAAAGCCTTTTTTGCGACACGTTAGTTGTAAAAACTTTAGAGAATGAGACTTTCAAAAGAATAGAAAACTAGAGCTTACTTCTATTGTAAAATAATAAAAGGAAAAGTAAATTCTAGTATTGAATTCTTAGGTATCTCGGAGAGTTGAATAATTTGTTTACGTGAGTGTAAAAGTTGTAAGACTAAAATAATTGTGCGTAGCTTACATAAACAACCAGAAATATACCTGGAATCAATCAGAACAAAGAAAAGATTCCTACTCTTTGGACAGAGCACCAGCAGCAATGGTTCTGAACAACGAGAGAAATCTTATCAACAATAATTGTAATAAAACGACACATTATCTACTTGTGGGGACATGAGGGTTCAACAAAAATATTAATAAGTAAGGCTCGAGTATTATTATAATTGAAAACCTCTTGTCTGCTATGTTCAAGTCAATTGATTGATAATAGATATAAAACTGGATTAAATTGACAAAAACTAAATTTCGAGATTCAATTAGGTACAACTATCTCAAGATAAAAACTTACAGTCCGCTCGCTACTTATTTTTTTGTTGCGAGAAAAGAAAATCGCATACCACCCGATGTTAATGATTTCAGTTTGGAAACTAAACATTCATAAAACTACTTTTTGATTGGGAAGGTAACAGTTGTATCTCTGATTATATTAAATACAAAATAAAAAAATGAAACGACACAATAATCCTAGTTTCCCTCGATGTGAATTTTGCTACAACCCTATTCATATTTTAGGATAAATTTTATACATTTTTCAAACTTCAGATTTTTCCCTATTGTTTAAATATATTTTTTATATTGAAAATTTACACATAGAAAAGTTTACATAGAAGAAACATCAATTAATGCAAAAAAATATGTACACTTTTATTTGAATTATTTTGGGGAGAATAAGACGAGAAATTTTAGTATACAAAAGGAATAAATTAGAATGGAAGATGAAGATAGAGGAGAAGTCAAACTAAATACAACAAAATATTTGAAGAAAGAAATTTATAAATTAATCAAGGTACTAAAAAAACGTAAACAATTGTTCAGTAATTTGGGGTAAGGGAATTATGGGAAAGGGGAGAGAGGAAAATGAATACAAACTAAGATTAAGAAATAGTACCTGACCATTCAGAGAGACTGACAGAAAACACTAAAATTAAAATAATACTGTAGCGATTTTAATTAAAATTTAAATAAACAAAATTAATCATGAATACTGTCTAAGAAAGAGAGATTAGCCATTGAATCATAGATAAAACAATTTAAAATGGCAGAGAAAGTTATCTAGCTGTCAAGGAATTTTGAATCAGGTATGTTATGTATTGGGGATGACTACTTGACAAATCGTATACAATTACCCCTAACCATACGGCACACAAAGGAACAAAAAGTCTTGTGGCCAGGACGACAATCCGATTTTAAACTCAAGTTCAAGTAATTTTCAAGAAATATAAAGTAAGCATTCTGATGGGCTAAAACGTTTAGTACTGATCAATTAGAATAGATTTTAAACTCAAGTTCAAGTAATTTTCAAGAAATATAAAGTAAGCATTCTGATGGGCTAAAACGTTTAGTACTGATCAATTAGAATGCTTATTAACTTGAAACCAAGTTTAAACTGAGAATGTGGTCCCGACTACTAGACGTCAGCACTGAGAGGTTAAAAATAAAATGTCACAAATAGTAGGAAAAACTGTGGCACACTAACAGTCAGATCTATTCCTGGCCTCTAAGTATTGTCAAGATAAAAAGGAAAGGCTAATTCATGAGGAAAAAAATGGAAAGCAAATAAGGAGAAAATATAATAGACTGTTTTTATCTCTATCACAGTTAAAAAGGCTAATTCATGAGGAAAAAAATGGAAAGCAAATAAGGAGAAAATATAATAGACTGTTTTTATCTCTATCACAGTTAAAAAGAGGGCATTACACTCGTAAAATTTGTAGCCCAAAGCAATCACCCTAGTTAGGGCTGATTGAGGGGCTGACGTAAAACGCCGACCCCGTCTATACACGGGAAAAGGCGAAGAAAAAGAAATAGTGTGAATAGTACACTTGGTCCTGATTGCATCCTTTTCAGGCCTATTCGGGCAGGACAAACAAGGTGTATTCTATTTCTACAAATCCAAACATTGCATTCAAATTGCACCTTTTATTTTCTAATGAAAAATCAGAGATTCCCCACAAAAGCCACAATATGGACTTTTTTATATCATTTAATCTTTATTTTAAACCTGGAAATGGAAAATAAACGATACAAATTAGATAATGTTCCTATTACAGTAACAATACAAATTCGAGAACGTTGCTAGTACAGTAACAAAGCAAATATGAGAAAGAATGTTGCTAATACAGGGGGAGGCTGAAGGAGAAAAAAAAAGCCTTTGCGTTGAGAATGTAAGGGTAGCACGGTAGCACGCCTGCTTTGTAAGCACTAACAAGGTCGCGGGTTCGATTCCCGCCAGGACAAACTTTTTCCTAACAAATATCATTTTTCCCTAACGGCTGGCTTTTTCCTACCCTGTCCTCTTTCTCTCTTCCATTTCGGGACGTTAAGACCCAAGAGGAAAGGAAAAACTGGTTCCGATAAAATGGTCACACTTAGTTTGTAGGGGAATAATTACCTTAGCTTCATGCGAGTTGGCGGCAGACATATTGTTGCTCCCGGAGGTGGCCGCCGAGTACGAGTTGATCTTGGCGGAAATGTCGGCCGCCTTGGAAATGTCGGCTATCATAGCCTCGTACGTTTTCCTCTGTATAGACGCCGCACTCTCGCCTCTATCCCTCGACGAGGCAGTGCTAGACGCATGGGCATGCTTGATATTGTGCTGCCCCTGCATGAGTGAGTTGTGCAGGGCCGCTTGTTGCTTGAGGAGTAGGTTGTGCTGTTCAGCGTTACTCAGGTATTGGGAGAATGGGTCGAAGCCGAGGGAGGCAGACAGCTGCTTGCTGGAGGAGCGGGATTTGGATGACGAGGAAGAGGACAGAGGTGGCTGACTTTGAGAGGATGGCACTGGGGAGAGAGGAGAGATAGAAACATTGTTAGTCATAGAGATAGAAACAGGTTTACGCTTGGACATAAGACGCATACCCAGCCTATCCTACGCCATCTCGCCTCACATAGCTTCAACACCGATTCTGTTTATCTCGATTGAGTAATTGAGACCGACATAATTGAACAAGATTTATTTTTTAGGTGAGGTTTTATGGCGATACTTGAAGCTTCATTATTACACTTACCTACTAGATCATGAAATTTTCGTCATAGGCATAAAATTAAGGCACCTTCAAAACCTCCCTCGAAAAATATCTTAAAGGCTCACAGCGAAGAAAGAAAAATCAGTGGTTGGGTGGAAGAGTTTTTCTAGCTCACCTGTAATGTACACAGGAATAAAGTAAATAGAGAGCGGCGTCTCAAACCTAACACACACTTAGGTTCATACAGAGCGGAGGTTAAGTTACAGTTTAGTAACCATGTTGTCAATTATCGTAAAACAGTTCCCATCAACCTTCTAGAGTTATTAACACAGAGTAAGCCAAGTGTCTACAGGTTTGTTGTCTATTTGCCATCGCTCGCACTATCTTCTGCTTGCATAGCAGCTCTTGCTAATCTAGCGGCTGCCGCAGCTGCAGCTCTACCTGCACTACTCCTCAGGTTTTTCCTCTCTACTACTGTTTCATCTATCATAGGAGGCAGCGTGGATTTCTTACTTCTAGGTTTCCTCTGCTTCTTATTGGCCGCATTATCATCTTTATCTTCTACTTTGTTGCTCGTTGATTGTTGATCTTCAGTGTTAGGATCTGAGGGTGGTGCTGCATGTTCCTCGCTAGGGAGAGGTTTCGTCTCCTCTTCCTGAGTTAGTACAGGAGGGGGAGGGGTAGGGGTTTGAGATTGGGAGGTGGGAGGAGGGCGGGGAGGTTCTGTATGTTCTAGCACTGGAGGCTCTAGGACAGGAGGTGCTTCATCAGGTGGAGGAGGCTCGGGAGGTTTCTTGGTTAGTTCTAGGCTAGGTAATAAGTCGTTACTAGGGTTTGTATTATTACTAGTAGGTTTAGGTTCAGGCGTTCTATCACGGGGAGGAGGGGGGAGAGGTTGAGGGGTGCTACCTCTAGCAGCAGTCACAGTCTTATTTTCTTCTTTAAGCGTATGAGGAGGGGGTGGGGGAGGAGGAGCAAGTCTTTCTTCTACATGTTGTGAGATGGGGGGCATCTTAGATACAGGAGGCACAGGGATAGAGATATTTTTTATTTACATAGTACTTAAGACTTGATTCAAGCTCACACATATGTATATTTGTCTTCCAAAGATCTTCCTCCATTTTATCCATCATTTTAGTTTTAGCTATAGTAAATGTTCAATGTTTAAAACTACCTGATACCTACTGGAATTTTATAATACTTATGTAGGTATTTATGTATGTAAAAGCTCATTATGTAATACGTACTATAAGTATTGTCTCAGTTTGCCATAGAATGAGTGCTTAATTACTTATTTTTCCCCTTGGTTTGGCGGATTCGAGTCGTTTTTCCCCTATGTTTTTCCTTTCTTTCAGACCACCGTTCTATGGATGAACTGGGACTTCTTACTTTCTATTACTGTACAGTATAGGGAACCTAATTAGAAAATATTGAAAAAAATCAAATCGATTCTTATTTTCAAAATCGGAAAATGGGTGAAAATATTAATTTTTGAGGTCCTCGGAGTCTGATAAAGGGGATTTTAGCGAACGGTACATATGTTTGTGTGTGCCTATTGATTACCTTTATTTATTTTTGGTAAAATAATTTATTTTAAAATAATAAGGCACAATACTTACGCAATTCTTCTTCATCATAAGTTTACTGAGTGTGTCGTCCAGTTTACTCTTGTGCTTTCTGCTTGGCATGGAGAAGTCCTGTACTTCGTTGTGCGATGAGGAATGATCCTTGGCAGACAGATCCAGACCTACACTCTCGCCTGAGCTAGCAGCTGCCACACTACTCACTATGCTGGCCCCATGAGCTTTCGGTAAACTAGAAGCACAAGAAAATGCATTATTAGTGTGGTTATATGGAAAAGGGCGAGATAGACCGAAGAAAAGGTGGCAAGACCTGGGTGAGAAAAGTTTATCAGGACACGAGGTACACAGTAGGGCTGCTTGGAAGAGGCAAGAAACGATGACCCTATTTAAATAGGAAAAGGCTAGGAAGAAGAAGTGTGGTTCGATTCCCGGCCGGGGCGAACTTTATCTTTAACAGGTAATGTTTGTTCTCGGAAGGCCTGGTTAGAATCTGTGAATTTATTCTGTACCACATACACAAGACCTTGCCTTACTGTATAAACAGGGTATATTCTTTCAAATCTTCATAAAAAATACCATTTAATAAATTCAGCCCACGTCAATAATCTCAAGAGTACAAAGCCTACAATCAGGGTCGGATCCTTACCTAGCAGACAGGTCCATGGGGCTGTAGGCGCCCGTGCCCCCAGGCGCGGTCGTAGGTTTGGGCAGAGAGGACGAATGTGCTTGAGCTGAGAACTTGAGATCAAACGGCATGGATAGGACACGGGGAGTACTAGTAGAGTGCTGGTGAGCAGGAGGAGGCTGTAGGGAGGTCACTGGGGTAGAACGTCTGAAATAGTGAGAAGTAGAAAGTTGTTATTAGATTATTACCAAGCGCTAGGTTTTGAATTCCATTTTCAGCCCGGGGTTGAGGATCATTTTCGGAACCTCCTTCTCTCTTTGATTTCGGGACCATAAGACCTCAGTGGTTACAATTCTCTCTGCATTCCGCCCCTGGTGGGCGATCGGTTACAGTTCCCTCTATCAAACCTCACAATACCTCCTTCTCTCTTTGATTTCGGGACCATAAGACCTCAGTGGTTACAATTCTCTCTGCATTCCGCCCCTGGTGGGCGATCGGTTACATTTCCCTCTATCAAACCTCACAAAAAAGCCATTCTAGTTAGCCATGTTCATCATACACAAAAAGCCCACTCCGAGGTTTAGGTGTAGGGGGCAAACAGCCCTAAAGGATGGGTTATTTGGGCCTTACCACTAGATTCGTCATTATTTACATTTGGTTTATCACATGTGTCACTCATCTCCTTTTCTTTCACTTCAACGGTGACTTCCTTGCTCTCTTCAACTTTCTCCTCTTTCTTAAGCGTTTCTATTATCTCCTTCCCATCCGCTGTTATTTTCTTCACAATAGTTTCACCAGTTTTCTCGTCAAGTTCTTCGAATTGTTCCACTATTTTCTCACTGTCGGGTGAGGTTTTCTCTTCTGGTTTGTCCACTTCCATGACCTCATCCTCTTTCTTATCATTGGTTTTATCCTTGTTTTCTTCACTAGTTTCATCCTTGGACTCGGTTGGGTTTGTGCTAGGTGCTACTTCTTCGTTAGTTACTGGCACCGTTTCCTCAGACTTGGGTTTATCAGTCTCTTCTTTATTTTCACTCTTTTCTTCTATACTGTCTTCACTTTTCTCTTTCACTTCCTTGTTGTTATTTGACGCATCATCTTTACTCTTATCGTCTTCGCTATTGGAATTTTGTTTCTCTTGATTTTCATCGGATTTGTTTTCACTCTTTTCATTAGATTCAGTCGGGGTTTCTTGTTTCTTCTCTTCGTTCTCACCAGGAACATTTTCTTCTTTCTTCTCGCTATCTCCAGCATTAGCAGCTGCTTCATCCACCTCCATTTTGACATCTGGCGTTTTACTTTCTTCTGTTTTATCATCAGGTTTGACTTGGAGTGGAGTATCGGTTGTGGCTTCTTCTTGTTTCACACTCGTAGTGGCAGGCGCTGGTACTTTCTCAATTTTCAGCGTCCCTTCTCCTTTCTCTAATTTGACCACAATTTGGTTCTTGTCGATTTGCAGGAAGTCTTCGGATCGTTCTGACTTGATAGAGATGGAAGCATTGTCTTTCAGACTGGCCTGCACTGCGGTGAGTAGGTTCTTGCGTACAATATCTCGGAATGAGAGCTCGGGATCATTTAGAATGAAGAAATCAGTGCGTCCCAATCCGTGCCTGAAATCAAACGAGAGATTATAAGCACTGGGTCTACTAATACTAAGGAATAGTAAGGCGTCAAAGAAAATGTCCTATTTAGGAGTTCATCACATTATCTGTAGACCTTTCTTCAAGGCGAAATACTTCGACAAAGCAAATATTACTCAACCCAGAGCACGAAATTAATTTTTTATTTAATTTTACTCCTTAAAATTTTAAAGATCCCGAAAATCTTAGTACCTACTTCACCCAACCCCAACTCATTCCTTCAATCAATTACTTTATGAACATTTCAATACAATATAATTTTACGGGAGATGGGGTCGAATTAAGCATTGAACATTAATAAAACCAGAGGTTTCACTTACTTGGCAACTCCTACTAGCAGATCCTTATCATGTTTGCCTGGGAGCCACCAGTCGGGTACATCGGCAGAAACTTGACACAGAGCCAGACGTTCTTCCAGTAGAGGATGTGGCAGAATTACCTGAAGAATGGAAACAAAACATTTATTGTGATATTTACTTTTTATTGTATTTTTAAATGTTGACTACTTAAGTACATGCAGAAAATAGGTATTGTTACCAAAATTGAAAATAATAATAAAAATAAAATAAAACTCTAAGCATAATGGGACATCTTGTGGTAAGCTGACAGTGTAGGATGGTGTTGTGTATGATGGTGGTTTCGAACCAGTGTATTTCGGTTTTCCAATATCCAATATTGGCTAGAGGGAATTGATTCAATCCTCAGTCTTGGTTTTCACTCTGGTGAGTCTACACAAAATAAATTCGTTCCAATGTTCTATTTTCAAAGTGACCTTTTCTTACTACATTAGAACTCCAATTCAACAGATGGGTTTCACCAACCTTCTTTTAAACCTTAACAGCCTGTTAAGCCTATGCAAATCAAGTGGAACTTAAAAGGCCTCTTTGAGGCTGAAAAAATATTGGTGAAACCGACAATAAAGCACATGAATATTCATTGCTTTAGTACAGGTGAACTCAGAAAAATCCTAGCTCACACTTGATACAACATGGAACTCACTCTGCAACCTCTTACCTCTGTACGTATTGGGATTGGGAGTAAGATCCGACTCATTGACTGAGTAGTTCTCTTTATCATGACTCACCTGTCGTATTTTGCTGAGCAGGTTGATTCGTTCGAGAGCCCTGGTACTTTCTCAATTTTCAGCGTCCCTTCTCCTTTCTCTAATTTGACCACAATTTGGTTCTTGTCGATTTGCAGGAAGTCTTCGGAGCGTTCTGACTTGATAGAGATGGAAGCATTGTCTTTCAGACTGGCCTGCACTGCGGTGAGTAGGTTCTTGCGTACAATGTCTCGGAATGAGAGCTCGGGATCATTTAGAATGAAGAAATCAGTGCGTCCCAATCCGTGCCTGAAATCAAAAAAGAGATTATAAGCACTGGGTCTACTAATACTAAGGAATAGTAAGGCGTTAAAGAAAATGTCCTATCTAGGAGTTCATCACATCATCTGTAGACCTTTCTTCAAGGCGAAATACTTCGACAAAGCAAATATTACTCAACACAGAGCACCAAATTAATTTTTCATTTAATTTTACTCCTTAAAATTTTAAAGATCCCGAAAATCTTAGTATCTACTTCACCCAACCCCAACTCATTCCTTCAATCAATTACTTTATGAACATTTCAATACAATATAATTGAATACTATATTTACGGGACATGGGGCCGAATTTAACATTGAACATTGAACATTAATAAAATCAGAGGTTTCACTTACTTGGCAACTCCTACTAGCAGATCCTTATCATGTTTGCCTGGGAGCCACCAGTCGGGTACATCGGCAGATACTTGACACAGAGCCAGACGTTCTTCCAGTAGAGGATGAGGCAGAATTACCTGAAGAATGGAAACAAAACATTTATTGAGATATCTGTTTTTTATTGTATTCTTATGTAAGTAGTAACTAAGTACATGCAGAAAATAGGTATTGTTACCAAAATTAAAAATAATAATAAAAATGAAATAAAACTCTAAGCATAATGGGACATCTTGTGGTAAGCTGACAGTGTAGGATGGGTTTCGCCAACCTTCTTTTAAACCCTAACAGCCTGTTAAGCCTATGCAAATCAAGTGGAACTTAAAAGGCCTCTTTGAGGCTGAAAAAATATTGGTGAAACCGACCATAAAGCACTTGAATATTCATTGCTTTAGTACAGGTGAACTCAGAAAAATCCTAGCTCACACTTGATAAAACATGGAACTCACTCTGCAACCTCTTACCTCTGTACGTATAGGGAGTAAGATCCGACTCATTGACTGAGTAGTTCTCTTTATCATGACTCACCTGTCGTATTTTGCTGAGCAGGTTGATTCGTTCGAGAGCCCGTCTGGCCCTCTCCTCTGGCATCGTCTCTACAGGGTAGTCCATCAGTTCTTCCTCCTCAGTAAGCTTGATACCACATACACGCTTGCACATGGCGTAGAACGAGCGATAGTACTCGGTCATGGTCTCGTCAAACTTCTTGTCTAGCCGGGACAGCGTGCGGAACTTACTCCAGTCATACCTGCAGGAAATGATGGGTAGGGATTTAATTAATAAAATAAATAATTAATTACAAATTATTTATTTTTACATAAACATGAACAAAATAAACAAAATGAAGAAAACATTGTCCAGTGCCTCCCCAAATAACTGTTTGGAACATCAGATGACACATTATCTGCAGTCATGCTGAGAGTCTCTTCACAAATTTTGGGGATATCACAGTACCTATTACTAAGAGCATCCTTTACCAATTCAACTCTAAAATACTCTAATTTTCTAACTTTCTTTTTCGAGAGCCCGTCTGGCCCTCTCCTCTGGCATCGTCTCTACAGGGTAGTCCATCAGTTCTTCCTCCTCAGTAAGCTTGATACCACATACACGCTTGCACATGGCGTAGAACGAGCGATAGTACTCGGTCATGGTCTCGTCAAACTTCTTGTCTAGCCGGGACAGCGTGCGGAACTTACTCCAGTCATACCTGCAAGAAATGATGGGTAGGGATTTGATTAATAAAATAAACAATTAATTACAAATTATTTACATTTACATAAACATGAACAAAATAAGCAAAATGAAGAAAACATTGTCCAGTGCCTTCCCAAATAACTGTTTGGAACATCAGACGCATAATCTGCAGTCATGCTGAGAGCCTCTTCACAAATTTTGGGTATATCACAGTACCTAATAAATACTAAGAGCATCCTTTACCAATTCAACTCTAAAATCCTCTAATTTTCTAACTTTCTTTTTACTCTGGTATAGACAACATCGCGTGGCTACTCGATTAAAGTAGCCGCTCAATTGTCCTTACGAGACTGACTACACTTCAGAAACCAAGCACAGAGCGGGATAAATCTCGACTCAGCAGGGCATTGAACTCGGAACCTTCGGTATGCAAGCTTAGAGTGATACGGTGATAAACTCTCGGCCATGAGGGTTACGGGGTCAAAAGTTAGACGTTATTGTGGGGATTGACTAAAAAAAACTATGTACAATAATCGTGGTTCTATTCATTAACTACCTCTGGAATGATTTTAATCTTGGTAGAGAACGAGCGATAGTACTCGGTCATGGTCTCGTCAAACTTCTTGTCTAGCCGGGACAGCGTGCGGAACTTACTCCAGTCATACCTGCAGGAAATGATGGGTAGGGATTATTGTTTGAATTAACAGAAGTTCGAAATGACAATTATCTGCAGTCATGCTGAGAAAGCCTATTTACAACTTTTTGGGATAACTCGGCATTATTAAGAGCATCCTTTACCAATAAAATTAATCCTCTAATTTTCTCAAAACTCTGTAGCTTTCTTTTAACTCTTGTAACGTCGGCATCGCTACTCGAATAACTCGACTTAACTAGAGTACTCATTGTTCTTCACGAGGGTGACTGCAATTCGCAAACCAAGTACAGAGCTGAATAAACCCAACTCTGCTGGGAATTGAACCCGGAACCTTTGGTATGCAAGCCTAGAGTGATACATTCTCAGCCATGGAGGTAGCGGATGGTCAAGAGTTTAAAAAAAAAGGTATTGTGGGGTTTGATCAAAAAGAACAACTACTTCACTGATTAACCACCTCTGGGATCATTTTAATCTTGGTTCACCTAAGTATGTAAGTATGTAATTTATTATTCTACACTTCGGAAACCAAGCACAGAGCGGGATAAATTTCGACTCAGCAGGGAATTGAACTCGGAACCTTCGGTATGCAAGCTTAGAGTGATACGGTGATACACTCTCGGCCATGAGGGTTACGGGGTCAAAAGTTAGAAGTTACTGTGGGGATTGATTAAAAAAAACTATGTACAATAATCGTGGTTCTATTGTACTTCATTAACTACCTCTGGAATGATTTTAATCTTGGTAGATTCAAATTCAAATGCATACCTATTCTTCACTCTGTCATATTCCACTCCATAGGTAGACACAGTACGATAGAAATCTTGCTCCTCTCGTCTCGACCATTTCTTCTGATGAACTTCCAGTCTCTGTCTCTCTCGCTCCTTGATGATTTGGTCGATTTTCTCTTTCCGTTCCACTTTCTGTAGACAGAACAAAACCAACCTGTTGAAGGTTTAATCAGTTGTGAGCTTGTGAGGATATGTAGTTACCCACATTAGTCTCATTCGAGTAGGAAAACAAAGTACTCTGTAACACGGAAGAGAGAAAAGCACATGAGTAAGTAGCAAGATTCCTATAGGGTCTGATGAAAAAGCTGAGTGGTCAAGAACACTGACTAATGACCCAGAGGTGCTGGGTTCAAATTCCGGCCAGGGCGGAAATTTTCTAACCATACTTTTCCAAAAAACACAAGAGGAAATAGAAAACGGTCACTTTTCGGCCATACCTGGTCCAGAAGCAGCTGGATGATTCCTGACACTTGTTACAGTCCGATGCTGCACATTGCAACTCCTTACAGGTGTTCACATTACGCACGGACGTACACTTGTTACCGGAATCACAGGCCACACTCTCCGGAATACAGTGCCCGCGCCCGCAGTTTGCACACCACTTGCACGGCTGATGATGGAAATAAAACGAGAATTAGACCACGAACAAATTGAATGCAGTAGCAGTATTGTCGATTGTCGTTTACCACAAAATAAATAATAATAACAATAAAAAAAATCGTATTTTCCTTTCCCACTTTCTCCCTTTCTGAAGCTCGTTTGCCCTCTTTTGGTGTTTCCGAAAGAAAAATACAACTTAAGATAAGGCTTATATTATAAGCATAATCTTTTTATATTCTTCTACCAAAAGTTTCGTCAACCGCGTAGACATTAAGTTATTTTCCTTTCGGCAAACTGAATACTGAGGTCAATTTTCAACTCAAACTAGGTTGGCGTTCGACAGTGAGAATATCATGCATAAATTATTTCCTATTACATACCTGTTCTTGGTCCTAGAGTCTCGCCAACTTTGTACTCTTTGTACGCTTTATAGAGGAAACTCCTGAAGAGCAGAAAGGAGTTTTTTATCTTCCTTTTTTTTTCAGGCCCTAGAAGGCCTGTTAAGGCTCCATTTGATTTGTATAAGCTTAACAGGGCCGTTAAGTTAACAGGCTGTTAGGGGCAAAAAAGGTTGGTGAAAAGTTCTTGGTTCCAGTGTATAGGCCACCTGGCCAGACATTCCGTACAGGTGACGGCATCCTGACATCTCCTATTCATCAACCACTGGGCGTTACATATCTGGCCGTTGTTAGTCGTCGTAGTGCCGTTCTGATTATAACAGGGATCCCGCGAGTCCGGTCCGTTATCATAGCAGAAGTGTTTATCGGTGCGCAAGACAGCGCAGTAGGAGCAGCCCAGATATTTCCTTTGAAATAAAACACATTCGTCATCAGTATGTTTAAGACAAAAGAAAAATATGGAAAACGCCTTTAGTAAAAGAGCCTTCCTTACCTTTGGGCCTTAAGTACCAATAATTAAGACGGTAAAGCCCTATAATAAAAGAGCCTTACTTTCGGGCCTTGAAGTACTATTAATTGACCTCAGTAACTTAGTATCCAAGAATTGTGCCCACCTCACCTCGTGACCTTCCCCTCCTCCTATGATGAGGGGAGGCAAGACACACAGAGACAGTGGCGAAGGGTCTCCTCGCCAGGGTCATCATCTCTACCACATGACGTCTCCTGGCACGCTGCAGATCTGCTGCTTGCTTTGCTTTCCACGCCACCACACACGAGGCAATACTAAAATCAGGCTCTGTTAATTTATTATACACACGTTATATTTTATTAAATTATTTACTATTAATGTTGCGGATTACTTGTAGATTATTATTGTCTTTAACTTTATTTTATATAAATCTGTGAGAGAAAGGAAATGAGGAGGTTGATGGTGATTTAGAATTAAACAAAGCAGAAACAACTTTGCTTGGGTTTCTTGTCCAGAGAAAAGAAAGGACTGAGTGAGTTATGAAAAAGGATTACTCAGCCTATGAGTCAGATCCTAAACTCTTTAACTCCCACTAGGTCTAGGGAGTTAGGATCTGATTCATTCACCGAGTAGTTCACTGAAAAGAGAAGTTCTTTTTTTATTTCACTCACTCTTCACACATTTCTAATTCCGACTCTGGCTTCTATAACATGATCTCAAAATTCAAATGTTTTGATTAAATGTCAAAATAACACCGTAAAGGTACGGTTTCCTAGCGACGTGTTTTTTGCGTCAATTGTGCGTGGTTAGTATCTGGACGGGTGACGATCTGGGACATCGGGGTGCACTCAGCCTCGTGAGGATAGTTGAAATTCCAGGAAGAGAGCAAGGTGGCTTTAGTTTTAATTCAGGAAGGACTCAATTGAGATCAATGGGGAAGGAAGATCTGACACCAGACAAGAAACAATTTACATATGTAGCTAAGGACGAAAAATATTGGGATAGCTGATAATAATGGTTGCGTTCACAGATAGAGGTAATGGCTCAGGTCACAGATAGAGGTAATAGCTGAGGTCACATATGTACTAGTTCTGTCAGTGGACATTTTTTTTTTTTTAAAGAGGTTAGAGGGAAATGCCAAGGTCTTATCGTTCGGAAAGCGAAGAGAGAAGGAAGACAGGATAGGAGAAAGCCAGAATTAATTTATTAGGTCGAATGGAGATTGTACCATTAATTTGTTCGATGTTACTGGCGTATATTCAACCCTTAGAGCCCCCAAGGTGCGAAAGGCCCCAGAGGGGCACATTCAAGGGCCCCAAAAACCTATTACGTGGAGCACCCCCCATCAATATATTGATCCAGGGGGGCCTTAAGCGAAATCTTGCGGGGCCCGAAGAAGTATATACGCCTCTGCTGCCAAAAATTAAACACATCAAAAAACGAGGGAGAAATAATACCAACGCTTTTGCTCATACAAAGCAAAACAAAACTATGAATTAAGTAAAATCAATAACAACAAAAATAATAAGGTCCAATGTCACCATCACGAAATGTAGAGTGGTTTTAACATTCGGCTAATCAGGTAAGAAATGCTTGATTGAGAATTTTATATCTAAAAGTGACCCAGTCGTTCCGACAACGAACCTTATCCGTTCATAAAATCCGCCCTGGACGGGCATCAAGCCCGCGACCTAGCGCTTACAAGGCAGACTAAGCGGTACCGTCCAAGCTAACTAAGCTGGCACAAAGTACCTAGAAAACATGTTAGTTTTCTATGTACTTTGTGTTAAACCTAGGTAATACTTACTTTTTGGTATTGCTTCCAGTTCTTCAATGTCTTCTTCTAGTTCTCTTTTTCAAACAGCTTTCTCCTTCAAACTCCCGACTGATTTTTTAGCACAACTTTTTCAAACAGAACACCAAAAAACCAGGAACTCAGACAGTGTCTAAATTAAAACTGATCGAAACCTTTCGAAATCATTTCCTCAAACTATTTCCTTATTGTCGTTTGTTTACAAAACACAGTACGGTTCTTTTGTGTTTGCTCCGTGGAAGTTCCAAGAGAAGCTATCGTTATTATTGACTTCAATCACTTGATCAGGGTAAGTCTGATAGAACAGAATATCACAAGTAGAACTTTCAGGCCCTGACGAGGGGCTATTGAGAGATCCTTCTGTACACACGCCCTGGAATGAATAATGTGGAATTAATTTATTGGGCTCTGGATTTCGTTATTTAAAAGAAAATTAATTACAATAAAACACACACCCTGGAATTAATAAAACAGTGGAACTTATTTATTTGACACCGAATTTCGTTATTGTTTAAAGGTAAATTAATTAATTAAACAGTAAAGTATCAATTATACTCTCAATTAAAGTTCCGATTCCTAAAGTAATGAGATGGTAAGTCATAAAAAAGAGCTGAACTAATAGGTAGGTACCTAATAATATTATCATATTATGTGGTGTATTCCTTAGGCCAGCCACTCACTATCAGCTAGACCTTACACCTGATCAGGTCTACCTGATACCTGATAGTGAGTTGCTGGCCTTAGCATAATGGACTTGAGATCTGGAGGTTGGTGCTTCGTGTCGCGCCATCTTGAATTTTCTATGGTTTAATATAAGCGATATCACACCAAAAAGGGGCGAAATTCCGAGAGGAAAATACTCAAAATACAACTTAGATAGGCAGGACGGTCCAAGTTTTGGTCGGGTAATGGAACGCGTAGAGGCGATCTGAAATGAAGGTTCTATTGACGGCATATGTGTAACCACCGAACACGTAGAAACTTTGAGACTGCACATGGAATACGGTACTGTGGCCGTAGATACCTGGAATTCAAACAAACATAATGGTATTATGATATTTATAAAAAAACTGATGTATTTATAAAACTAGATGACATAAAAGAAGAAAAAGAAGAAGAAGAAGAAGAAGAAGAAGAAGAAGAAGAAGAAGAAGAAGAAGAAGAAAAATTGATACAGCACATGTCAGGGAAGGAAGGCGCCTTCATGGCCGAGTGAGTATCACACTAGGCTTGCACTCCGTAGGTCCCGGGTTCGATTCCCGGCTCTGTGCTTGGAGTTTGGGGTGCACTCAGCCTCGTGAGGACAAGTGAGTTGCGACCATTCGCGGCAGTACAAGTCAAAAGAAACAAGCGATGATAAATATGATGATTGAGTAAATGAAAGACTTGTAATGCTGTGATACCCACAAAGTAGTGAAAAAGCTCTTTGCTTTACCACAAAAATTCATGATTTTTGATTTGATTTTCGTTTACCTAGAGGTCCGTTGCCCGAAGTTTCCAAGGTCATCCAGGAGTTGTTGTCCCAGTTATACTCCCACACATGTTTGAGGAAGCCATGCCGCGGACTGAATCCACCAATCAGGATCAAGCTTTCTTCTTCCTTGTCCTCAGAGCGGCGCAGAGTTAGGGTGTGGCCTGCTACAGGGGGAGGAGAGGGGGAGGTCTGAAAACAGTAAGTAGAGAGAAGATTATGGTATAAGTTGAGAGAGGCTGTTTTTTATTATGGTACTTTTTTTTTCTTTTTTGAAGAGGTTTGACAGAGGGAACTGTATCTAACTGCTAAGGTCTTATCGTCCCGAAATTGAAGAGAGAATTACACACCCTATTACTCCAAACTTGTGGACCAAAATCAGAGTCTAGTCTCTCATTAGGTAAGTCGATCGCAAGACTGTATTGAAAATTAAAGTTGATCTTCTTTTGAAAAGGGCTAAGGTCTTACCATTCCGAAAGCGAGAAAGACAGCTGTGCCGAGAACGAACCTCATTTGTTTAGGATAAAATCCGCCCCAGGCGGGAATCGAACCCGCGACCTAGCGCTTACGTTCACTGGCCACCAAGGCAGTATTTTAATTTTTCACGTTATTGCCTTCTATGGCATATTTTGCCACCATACTCTCGACTGATCAGAAATAATTTGGCTCTTCTAATGTTGAACTTCATTGGAATTCTAATCATTCAATCATTGTAATTGTAACCTGCGTTGTTTTAATCATGGTCAAGTGTTTTTAACTTTTTCATTATGTTATTTTTGTTTTAACGCTTCCCTATTGAGAGGCTTGTAACTATTTGTTAGATTGATAAGGGATTACTAAAGCCAATGTATGACGCTGGTTGTTTTCAAAATGCATACAATGAAGCATTGAAAATGTACAGTAGTAGCACTGTACATCGCGACAGCTGCATTGGAAATAACAGTGAATTATCATCTACAAAAGAACGAGTTAATGACAAACAGAGTCTACATCCTGAAATGACCAGAAACAGCGCCATGTCTAATTATATCAAAAGAGGAAGAAGCACACAAGATAATGGATCAAAACAGAGTAAAGCTGATATTCAAGAAGAGTTTTGTGAAAATAAGAAACAAGATGTAAGGAAAGAGTCTGAATCATTAGAACAAAATATAGAAGAGAAAGAAAAGGACACTGATGTATCCACATCCTTGTCCACATATACCACAATGTCCACAGACATACTAAACAATGAATCAAGCGAAAGTCATCTTTTTGTTGAACTACCAAAGAGTGAAGAAACGTACCAAAATGATGACATCATCGAAGAATCTACTTCGCTCAAAGATTTGCAGAATTTTTCAGAATTTAAAATGGGCATTGAAGAAAATATTGGAACAAAAAGTGTTCCTTCATCATACTTTTAAATTTCACAACATTGAATTTTTTTTCTCCCCGCCATTTCTTGGTTTAAATAAAAATAAAATCTGGTAAGACTTACGTGGGATCTCCATAATAGCCAGGCAGACATCGTTCACAGTTCTTGCCCTGTGTGTTATCCTGACATATGCATTCTCCTGTGATGGAATCACACACCCCCAGTACGGAATTGCCATGGCTATTACAGTCACACTTACGGCAGCCTTCCTGTGTTGTGGCATTACCGTAGCTGCCCGCTCTGAAAACAAACCGTACAGGTGCTTACATTGCGGAAAATCTGCGGCAGATTTGCCCACAATAAGAATATGACTCAAATAATTGGTCCACGGTTGGTCCAGTGGTAGAGACTAAAAAGTTCCTTTATCCTTTACCCCGGTAGTCTAAACAGGGAAGCGACGAATTCAACCGCATCGAGCTGAAAAGCTCAATGCTCTAAGCTCTTCGCTCCGCTCTATTTTTAGCCTTAGGGTGGAAGAACTCTTTTAGGTGGATTTCACATCTAGACTGCAACTTGTAGTATACGGCAATTTTCATGTTGAGGACTACATAGTCTTATTGGCCTGTTCACACTTAAACTTGCTTAAACTTGAAGTTTAAGTGTGAACAGACTCAACAGGCCAATAAGACTATGTAGCCCTCAACATGAAAATTGTCGTATAATACAAGTTGCAGTCTAGATGTGAAATCCGCCTTATTGGGTTATTTCCCCTGTCAGAGTGTTGGAATGCTATTTAAGAGTGTCAAGCTTCCTGTGACATTAGAGTTCTTCCAACACCCTGATTATTTTTTTCTCAGTGTAAGAGGAAAGAAAATGAGAGTATCTAAGGAGAGAGAGAAATGAAAGAGAAAAAAACACGGAACACACACATGTAAGGCACTCATTCCGTCTAAACATTCGAAAACATCGACAATGTTAGAGTGGGGGGAAAGAAATAGTTCTACCAAGAAAAGGTCCAACTAGGTGAAATGTTAATCTATGTGGTCCCCTGACCAACCAATAGAACCCCAAGGTACCTTCAAAAGAGGTAATAGTAGGAGAACGTATATTTGGGTTTCATAAATCCAAGATTTTTTTCCCCAAGAGGTAATAAAAAAAACCTGAAAGAAAAATAAACAAAAGGGGAAAGAGATTACACTGAGAAAAAGTGGCTCGATAGGGTGCCACAAGTTTTAGGAGACTATGGCTAAAAAGACAGGAGCGGAGAGCAAATAGCACCGAGCACGTGACGGGAATGGAATATACCTTGTTTATCCTGCTCGAATGAGACTAAAAAGTTCCTTTACCCCGGTAGTCTAAACAGGGAAGCGACGAATTCAACCGCATCGAGCTGAAAAGCTCAATGCTCTAAGAGCTCTTTGCTCCGCTCTATTTTTAGCCTTAGGGTGGAAGAACTCTTTTAGGTGGCTTTCACATCTAGACAGCAACTTGTAGTATACGGCAATTTTCATGTTAAGACTATGTAGCCCTCAACATAAAAATTGTCGTATACTACAAGTTGCAGTCTAAATGTGAAATCCGCCTTATTGGGTTATTTCCCCTCCTGCAGAGTGTTGGAATGCTATTTAAGAGTGTCAAGCTTCCTGTGACATTAGAGTTCTTCCAACACCCTGTTTATTTTTTTCTCAGTGTAAGAGGAAAGAAAATGAGAGTATCTAAGGAGAGAGAGAAATGAAAGAGAAAAAACACGGAACACACACATGTAAGGCACTCATTCCGTCTAAACATTCGAAAACATTGACAATGTTAGAGTAGGGGGAAAGAAATAGTTCTACCAAGAAAGGTCCAACTAGGTGAAATGTTGATCTATGTGGTCCCCTGACCAACCAATAGAACCCCAAGGTACCTTCAAAAGAGGTAATAGTAGGGCAACGTATATTTGGGTTTCATAAATCCAAGATTTTTTTTACCTTCAAAAGAGGTAATAGTAGGGGAACGTATATTTGGGTTTCATAAATCCAAGATTTTTTTCCCCCAAGAGGTAATAAAAAAAAACCTCTTCATTTTGGACCTTCAGATACGCTCAAATCAATTTCATCAACTACTGATTACTACTTAAGGTGATTTTTCTACCCCCACCTCATTCTAAATAAATAAACTAAAAGTTGAGAAAGGAGAGCACACAAGTGCAAAACAGAAATACGAAGAAACAACATAAAAGAAGAAGCAGAAGTAAAGAAGAAGAAAATACCTACAAAGAAAAACTACAACACACAGAGACACATTGTCATAGGGAGTCACTTTAACATTTTTCTTAGGAAGAACCAGAATGATTAGTGATCGTGTTTCTTTCTTTCTTTTCTCTCTTCTCACAATGGAAATGAAGTTTGTAATTTATGCTTGATTCACAAAATGGTACAAAAAACGTGTCCATAGAGGCCCATTCCAGAACCAGAATGATTAGTGATCGTGTTTCTTTCTTTCTTTTCTCTCTTCTCACAATGGAAATGAAGTTTGTAATTTATGCTTGATTCAAAAAATGGTGCAAAAAACGTGTCCATAGGCCCATTCCACAAAGGACTTCTTGAATTTCTAAATCCCAACATCGTACCTGTTGTCAATTTTGTCAAGAGTAATAAAAGATGGGCAGTTTTGAAGAGAAATCCTTCGTGGAATAAGCCTCAGTTCAAAGCCTGGGGCCATATTGACTCCACTTTCGAACTTTAAACTCATCACTTCTTGATCATTCACCACATGGCAAGAAGGGTTGACCCGGCTTCTCAAATATTTTCAATATGAAATAGGAGAAAACCATCCATCTCTCGAGAAGCTAAGAGCCATATTTTCTGCACTTCGTCAGTACAAAAATCTACATTTTAGCCTCTCGACAGAAGTGCAATGTGTAATATCGCCATCAGCTTTCAAACGGTGACCAAAAGGATGTAGGAAGAACCAGGAGAAGGGGGGATGTTAAAGTGACCACTTTCGAGGAGTGAAAAGGGACACAACAGAGAGAGAGAGAAATAAAAAGACGTAAAAACACAGAGAGCAACCCTTTCACGTACCTTGGCCTTCTGGAGTAGCTTGAGCGTTTTCTAAACCGGATACTAGGAATGTCAAGTAGCATTAATATAGGAAAATTAATAAAGGAATAAAGTCTACTTGTATAATAAAGAAAGAGTACTCGGTTAATATTTTGAATGGCACCCTTCTTGGGTACAAGGGAACTCTTTTGAGATGGGACTTGAACATTTCAACTCATCTGAAAGAGTGTTTGGGTGGAAGAGCTCAGAGAAGAGAATTCTTTGAATAAATAAAGTCTGAAATAAATTTGAATAAATAAAGGCTTTTTTCAATACCAAAACTAATCGGCTGCTTGTTTCAAAAGATATGAGTTTTTTGTCTTTTCCCTAAAAATGTCCACTTTTGGAACAGGACTACTCAAATAGTACCTACCTATGATCCAGAGACACTCGCGGGACGGAGTGTCTTTGCCCTCCCAGGCGTTACGTTCAGCCAGACCACTGCCTAGCCCCTGGGGCCCTGGACCTGTCAGCATACCGCGTGCCATACACTGATAGTAACAAGTGCCTCCATCCCTAGCGGAACACAAGTAGACATTAGAAGATTTTTTTGTTATTGCTGTTGTAAAATACCATCAGCTTCTAATTAAAGAGGAATACCAAGAACATCCTGGATCCTGGATCCAAAATTTCAGTCAATGGTTCAACAAAAGTATGCCAGCTTCTCCAAGCAGCTCATGACAAAAAATGAATTAGCCATCATGATTACCAACGTTCAATAGAATACGGCACCAAAAGAAGTTTTTTTTTCTACTGTCTCCGAGACAGGGTTACCAAATCTGTACTACATCCTTTACAGACAATAACCAGTTCTATTTGTGTCACATAAAGGAGCCTTCTGAGGGTTTCTTCATCATAATTGGACAACTAATGAAACAGGATGAAATTATTTCTGTTGAGTTCCGAGGGAGTTCTGCTGATATTATCAGGGTATGTGTTTTATCCAGTAGCAAGCTTATTACCACCCTCAGTGGAGCAGTGGTTAATGCGTTGGACTTCGGATCTGGAGGTTGGTGGTTCGAGTCCAAATCAAGTAATGAAATTTATCCAGGCCTGTTAATTGGGGAACAATATTTGTGACAAGATTTATCATTGATTTAGAATATTTACACGAGTAGGTATATCGAGAATTTAGATAAAGTAAAGGGTTCTAATGAGAAGAGGACATGAGTAAGATGAAAGATTTCCTTCTTAAACCTCTGTTCAAGGAGCTTGAACAGAGGTTTAGCTTGAAAGGTAGCGCGTCTGCTTTTCCAAAGTTCAAACGATGGTTAATAATGGTGCATTTTGAGGCATGACCTTGCCAGTCTAGTTAGCTTGGAAAATAACCTGCCTTGTAAGCGCTAGGTTGCGAGTTCGATTTCCGCCCGGAGCGAACTTTATCCTAAACAGATAAGGTTCGTTCTCGGAACGGCTCCCATTCTGATCTCACACTTGATAAAACATGGAACTCACTCTGCAACCTCTTACCTCTGTACGTATAGGGAGTAAGATCCGACTCATTGACTGAGTAGTCCACTGAGTAGTTCTCTTTATCATGACTCACCTGTCGTATTTTGCTGAGCAGGTTGATTCGTTCGAGAGCTATCTCTTCGATTTCGCGATAAAACATCCGTTATTACAATTGGTTTACAAAGAGTTTTTGTTTGATTTAGAAAATAAATAATAATAATATACTCTTGAGGGAAAGGTAACTACTAGGCGAGGTTAACGCCGGAGACGTTCTCTACTACCTAACCCTTAGAGCTCCATTATTATGTGGTCAAATTCTCAAATAAATGAGGATAAAATTCCACGCCTCGGCTGGGATCGAACCCACGCCCTCCTGTTTACCAGGCGAACGTCTTGAACACTACGCCACCGAGGCAGGAATTAAATACTTACAGTGGGTTAGGAGGGGGAGGTGGTCCCACGCGGGATAAGAAGATGAGGCAAGGGTCTCCTCGCATGGCGTGGTACTGTTCATAGCCATGCTTGAATGTGCCCACAATGAGAGAGCGGTCTGCCTCACGATCCCACCATGGGGCGGGAGCTTGATCACAGTGAGGTACGGGCGGGTTGATGGGGAGAGAGCTGAAGTTGAACAAACACACAACACCATTTTATAATCTCTCATTATTGAACAAACACACATCTTTTTATAATCTCTCATTATACTAGTAGTTCTGGCTGAGGGACGTTTAAACAGGAAGTAAGAGCAGCTTAGTCACTTTTCCCTGACTTTTCCAGTCTCCATGAAATTCCCTGACTTTTCCCGGTTTTCCAGTCTGGTAGACACCCTGATTAAATACTTACAGTGGATTAGGAGGGGGAGGTGGTCCCACCCGGGATAGAAAGATGAGGCAAGGGTCTCCTCGCATGGCGTGGTACTGTTCATAGCCATGCTTGAATGTGCCCACAATGAGAGAGCGGTCTGCCTCACGATCCCACCAGGGGGCGGGAGCTTGATCACAGTGAGGTACGGGCGGGTTGATGGGGAGAGAGCTGAAATTGAACAGACACACAACACCATTTTATAATCTCTCACAACACCATTTTAAAATTTCTCACAACACCGTTTTATAAATCTCTCACAACACAAATTTATAATCACCATTTTATAATCTCTCACACCATTTTATAAATCTCTCACAACACAAATTTATAATCACCATTTTATAATCTCTTATAATCCCATTTTATAATCTCTCACAATACAATTTTATAATCTCTTACAAGACCACTTTATAATCTCTCACAAAACCATTTTATAATCTCTCACAACAGCATTTTATAATCTCTCATCATACTAGTTAACGAGTAGTTCAGTTAACTGAAGAGGGCGGGAGCTTGATCACAGTGAGGTACGGGCGGGTTGATGGGGAGAGAGCTGAAGTTGAACAAACACACAACACCATTTTATAATCTCACAACACCATTTTATAATCTCTCACAACACTATTTTATAATCTCTAACAACACCATTTTAAAATTTCTCACAACACCGTTTTATAAATCTCTCACAACAGAAATTTATAATCACCATTTTATAATCTCTCACACCATTTTATAAGTCTCTCACAACACAAATTTATAATCACCATTTTATAATCTCTCACAACAGCATTTTATAATCTCTCATCATACTAGTTAACGAGTAGTTCAGTTAACTGAAGAACTCACTTATGGCTGCGGTTCAGGACGAGCATCATACTGCTTAATCCAAGAGCTAACTTGAACCAAGTTTAAATTCGTCTTAGGAAAAAAACTTCGAAGCATAGATTACGCTTAGGGTGAGATTCAAATATTGAAAGAAAAAAAATATAATAATAAATTGAAAGTCGAAAAAATAGCCCATTGACAGCCCCCTGTAAACCATAACTAATCAATAAATTTCCTTTGTTTATTGAACGTTTACTAAATTACACTTACTTGGCAGGCGTTCCATCCATGATGGCTTGAGCGACATCGCCTATGATTTCAGTTTTGATATAGTGCAACATTCTTATCCTCAACAGAACTCTGTAACACCGAAGGAGAGAAAAGCACATCCTGTAAACCATAACTAATCAATAAATTTCCTTTGTTTATTGAACGTTTACTAAATTACACTTACTTGGCAGGCGTTCCATCCATGATAGCTTGAGCGACATCGCCTATGATTTCAGTTTTGATATAGTGCAACATTCTTATCCTCAATAGAACTCTGTAACACGGAAGAGAAAAAAGCACGAGTGGCGTGATTCCTATACCCTTCATAGTAATACTAGTAGCCTACTGTTGGAGTAAAGAGACTTTTCAATCCTATGCGAACAGTATAAATAAGCACTATTATTACTATTACTATACCTAGGGTCTAATGAGCAATCATGCCCTTTAAGTTAAGGTTATGTTATAGCTTAAATGAAACCCTAGCTGTTGAAGGTTTAATCAGTTGTGAGCTTGTGAGGATATGTAGTTACCCACATTAGTCTCATTCGAGTAGGAAAACAAAGTACTTTATTCTGTAACACGGAAGAGAGAAAAGCACGTGAGTGGCAAGATTCCTATATGGTCCAATGGGCAAGCACGCCCTTCAAGTTTAGGTTATGTTATCCTTAGCTGCTGGAAGTTTCATCAGTTGTGAGAAGTTTAATCAGTAGTTACCCACATTAGTGTTATTCGAGCAGGAAAACAAAATTTGAAGGTTTAATCAGTTGTGAGCTTGTGAGGATATGTAGTTACCCACATTAGTCTCATTCGAGTAGGAAAACAAAGTACTTTATTCTATGCAACTCTGTAATACCAAAGAGAGAAAAGCACATGAGTGACAAGATTCCTATAGGGTATAGGGTCTAATAGGCAAGCATGCCCTTCAAGTTTAGGTTATGTTATCCTTAGCTGCTGGAAGTTTCATCAGTTGTGAGAAGTTTAATCAGTAGTTGCCCACATTAGTGTTATTCGAGCAGGAAAACCAAAGCTGTTGAAGGTTTAATCAGTTGTGAGCTTGTGAGGATATGTAGTTACCCACATTAGTCTCATTCGAGTAGGAAAACAAAGTACTCTGTCACACGGAAGAGAGAAAAGCACATGAGTGGCAAGATTCCTATAGGGTCCAATGGGCAAGCACGCCCTTCAAGTTTAGGTTATGTTACCCTTAGCTGCTGGAAGTTTCATCAGTTGTGAGAAGTTTAATCAGTAGTTACCCACATTAGTGTTATCCGAGCAGGAAAACAAAATTATTTTATTCTATGCTTTACCACAGATAATTTGATGCTTACTTGTTCGCGTGTCGGCTCAAATGCTTCCTGTACGTGTTCTCGAGGAATATATCCCCATCAAGCGAGCCAATCAAACATGGCTAGAGACCATCACCCCGGAGTATGGCAGAAAATAAAATATATCTTTTCTTTATTCTGCCATCACCCATGTCCATAACGTTTGATCTGCGTACGGCGCCGAGGTTCATTCATAAGAAGCATTTCCTTTTCCTGAAATAAAACCAGACAATTGAAAAATTTACTACTGTCTTGAACATCAAATGAATATGTACGTGTTTTATATGAATGTGTCGTTCCTTAAACCCCAGGGCTTAATTTCCATCTTTTCTTAAACATGAAGCAGTGACCCAAAGTTCAACTTTGCTCCTTAACCAAGACTGAATATAAAAAAGAATAACTAAATACTACACAGAGGGCAACTCAAAATAAATGTAAAACACTCAAAAAAGGGAAAGAGAGAGAAACTATAAGGCAAAATAAAACACCTAACGCATGCACTAATTAAATTAAATTCAACACAAAACATCAAATAAAACATGCAGAACATTATGGAGAAGAGGAAAATGGAAATTTTATTAGTAAAGGAAATAAGGAGGACAATCCTATTATTGAACGAAACATTTTTCTAAAATATCGGATTAAAACTAAAATAACAGAACCCCAAATTTTTTGGTCAAGAGTGAAAGTCTCAAATATTCTTAATTATGAAATTCAAGTCTCAAAGCAAAGTTAAAATTTCGTTTGATAAAATTTACATCCCGAAGATGGATAGTGTTAGTACTTGAACATTGTAGTGTTAAGTAATGTTAGTAGGTACATAGAGAAAACACCCTCTCTAGTAGGATTTTGGTGGAATAAAATTGCCCTATTAGTTGTTCACACTCAAAGATCAGGGACGAGGCAAAGAAAAAACAAAGGACAAAATGTTGAACATTGTAGTGTTAAGTAATGTTAGTAGGTACATAGAGAAAACACCCTCTCTAGTAGGATTTTGGTGGAATAAAATTGCCCTATTACTTAGTTGTTCACACTCAAAGATCAGGGACGAGGGAAAGAAAAAACAAGGGACAAAATGTGAGGAAGAATAGAGGAAGGAGGTTAGAGAGAAGGTAGGGTAGAATAAAACAAAATACCAACCCAAAGGTACATGGCCAGCTGTTGCCAGTCCCAGCCTGGCTGATTGGTGTTCATGAGCGAGGTAATGTCCAGACCTCCCGGCGTTATGAGGGGGGCAGGAGGGGCACCCGGGGAACTCATTGCAGGCGTGGCAGGGGCGGTGATAGGAGGGGTGGTCGGGGCTCCGGCATCACTCAACAGTCCTTGCTAGACGACGAGAATGTACGACACAGAGAAACGAAAAAAAGAAAAATAAACAAAAGATGATTTGGTCGATTTTCTCTTTCCGTTCCACTTTCTGTAGACAGAACAAAACCAATGGGACAATGTTAGTAACAAATACCAGGGGAGGAAAACCAAAGTATTTTATTCTATGCTTTACCACAGATAATTCGATGCTTACTTGTTCGCGTGTCGGCTCAAATGCTTCCTGTACGTGTTCTCGAGGAATATATCCCCATCGAACTTGTCCTCTCTCGACCAGTGATCATGATCCTTAGCCGCCTGACTCCCGGACATATATTCCCTCTTCCCCGAGGCTCCACCAGTTGCTGCAGCTGCAGCCAGAGCCGCTTCTCTGAACCGCTTTTTCCGTTTGCCGCGGGGCGCAGGACCAGGGGAGATCTTGAAAAACGCGAACAAATCAAAAATGGGCTTAATAACTAGTCACAAAGTAGTAGAATAGAATGAAATCTTCCTTTTCCTTACCTTACAGGAATAGTACTGTAAAGTACATTAAGTCTCCCCAAAATAACGAAAAAGTTCCTTAAACCCCAGGGCTTAATTTCCATCTTTTCTTAAACATGAAGCAGTGACCCAAAGTTCAACTTTGCTCCTTAACCAAGACTGTATATAAAAAAGAATAACTAAATACTACACAGAGGGCAACTCAAAATAAATGTAAAACACTAAAAAAAGGGAAAGAAAGAGAAACTAGAAGACAAAATAAAACACCTAACTAACGCATGCACTAATTAAATTAAATTCAACACAAAACATCAAATAAAACATGCAGAACATTATGGAGAAGAGGAAAATGGAAATTTTATTAGTAAAGGAAATAAGAGGACAATCCTATTATTGAACGAAACATTTTTCTAAAATATCGGATTAAAACTAAAATAACAGAATCCCAAATTATTTGGTCAAGAGTGAAAGTCTCAAATATTCTAAATTATGAAATTCAAGTCTCAAAGCAAAGTTAAAATTTCGTTTGATAAAATTTACATCCCGAAGATGGATACCTACATGAGATACTAGGCAGATTGTGAAACCTTATGGTTTTGATGATGGAGCTGGATTGATGTATATTGTTGATTGAGAAAAAAAAAAAAAATAAAAATTGAGTTAAAGTTAAAAATGAGATACTGTTTACTGTCTTTTCTTAACTTAGATGGACCTTTCATTTAAGATTTTTGACCAAATGTCCAATCGCCCCTTTCTATTGTGTATTATTCTATTAAAAATTGTTGTTTACTAATGTATATTCTGCCATCACCATTCGGCTACAGCTGAACCCGCTACAACATCATCTATGAGATACTGTTTAGTAGACTGTAGGGACTTTTCTTAATCTTAACTTAGATGGACCTTTCATTTAAGATTTTTGACCAAATGTCCAATCGCCCCCTTTCTATTGTCTATTATTCTATTAAAAATTGTTGTTTACTAATATAAAGGAATTGATCATTAAGTAAGTCATTTCCTTACGGAATAAAACTAAAATGTCACTTACTTTCGAAACACCAGATAGTCCTCTAGGATGTCCAAACAGCGAACCATCTGCGAGAAGATAAGTACTCGATGTCCCCCTG
The DNA here is from genome assembly GCF_000475195.1 of Diaphorina citri. Classification (NCBI taxonomy): domain Eukaryota; kingdom Metazoa; phylum Arthropoda; class Insecta; order Hemiptera; family Psyllidae; genus Diaphorina; species Diaphorina citri. The sequence continues at coordinate 310,872 of NW_007377465.1, forward strand.
ACTTGAGTTTAGGCAGGAGCTTGTCAATGAGAACCATCTTACCGGACGAATTGATCAGAGCTTTGAAATAGGCATCCGGATCTTCGCCATGGGATATCCGGAAATCTCAGAGTGGGCTTTTTGTGTATGAAGTTAAGCTGGAAAAATCTGGAACCTCTCCCCTTACCTTTATCTTTCTCATCCTTCTCCACTTCTTTCTCCTCCTTGTCGCCATCCTCTTTCTTCTCGTCCTCTTCGGCCTTCTTCTCTTTCGCAGTTTCGACGGAATCTTTCTCCTCCTTTTCTCCACTCGCATCCGTGGGGGATTCTTTGGCTTCTGTGTCTGGCGTGGGTTTCGAACCCGGGTCTGTGGACTGCGCGCCTCCTTTGCCCGTCGGAAGTTCGCGTCGTCCCATTCTCATGGCGAGAATGAATTGCACAACCATGGAGTCCTCGTCTCCAGTGTTCTGCAAGCAAGGGTTAAAGGAAACAGGATCACTTGGTGCTCCAAAGGGTTAAGAAAATAGGATCACTTGGTGCTCCAAACGGGGGTTAACAGATTCACTTATGGCCGGAGCCACAATCAAAACTTGAACTCTTGGATTATGGTATCAGATTTCAAAAATTTCGGGCAATCATATTGCTCCATCCTGAAGTTAAACTTAAACGGAGTTTAATTTAATTTAAACTCTCATTGTGGCCCCGGCCATTAGTGCCCCAGAAAAGGGGTTTTAAACTGGAACAAGTAAACTTTTTTTGAAAATATTTTTTTTTATTATTTTATTTTTTACTGAAATTAGAGAAAAAATTCAAGGTGTACTAAACAAAAACGCGAGAATAAAAAGTGGAATAACTTACAATATATACAAAGTTGGGTTTGGTATTGGGCAGTTGCTGACTAGGGCCATCGTTACTCTCATCGGGACTGGATGACTTATCGTCGTCCGATATGGACAGCATGACGTCATCCACGTACTTCTTTCTACTCTTGTTGCGAGCTGATCGACGCTTGTTCTGAAACACGAAAGAAATCATCAATTTGGGTATAATATTATACTATTAGCCTTTAGCTCTCTACAAAAATGGTTAAAGTTTTTGGGGTTGTGTGTTTGGGGGGGGGGGGGTGTGGTTTGTGGTGAAAAATCTTTTCAGGCTATAGCCCTCTGCACAGCCATTTAGTTTTACTTACTTCAAGCTTTACACTGGAATCCGACAGCACAGCACAGCACAAATCATTTCTCAAGAGAATCATCAGAAAGGTTTATTCGGTCACATTTATTTTAATTTTTTTCCCCCACAACTTGATATTTATTTAAAGTTTTGCGTAAGTGTGTCCTATTGGACTAGGATAGACACAAGGTTCTACTTTGTATTCGGTTAAGGTTAAAGTAAATAAGTCTTACCGTTGAGTAGGTACGGATGTATACAGCACTTCCTCAGCTCCATCATCGTGTTCATCAGATTGGGCACGTTAGCCGACGTGGTTCCCTTGGACAGGAACGAAAAGTTCCTCTCCAGAATACCCCGATAGTATTTCTTTTGGATATTCGTAAGTTCCACTTCCACGACCGTCTCTTCCTTGGGTGCTATCGACTTCTCTACATCCTCCTTGAGTCTTCTCAACATCATGGGTTTGAGTAGAAGCTGTAGTTTGTTCACTTCACTTTCGGTTTTGAGTTGGCCGAATTCGGACATGAAAGCTTCGTTGTTGGAGAATTGTTGAGGCTCGAGGAAGTTGAGTAGAGAGAACAGCTCGTTCACGTTGTTCTGAAGTGGGGTACCTGTGAGAGGGAAAGATAAAATATAATATACGTTGTTGTTGCAGCAGCTGTCGCTTTAGCCGAATGGTAACGGCAGAATAAACTTTTCATATCAGCGATACACCAGGGTGATGGTCTCTAACCATATGGTAACGGCAGAATAGAGAAGAGACATCTTTTCATATCAGCGATACACCAGGGTGATGGTCTCTAACCACATTAGTTAGCTCATCCTGAACCGCAGTCAACCATCGTGAGGACTTGTGCTTGTTCTCTTGAAGCAGACAAAACCTATTGAAGAACTGAAAGATAGCTAGGCTGGTTAGGGTTAGCTGTCTCCTCCCTGTTTATAGTCCCACAGCTAGACACTAGTCCAACGCCCCCTAGCTAGACCTGACTATAAGATGAGATTTCATTTATCTTTCAATATCGAACAAATGTTACGTTTAACTCCAACAGAATTCTTACCTGACAGCAGGACGCGATGTTCCAAGTGCAGCAACCGCAGACCCTCGAGTAGCTTACAGTTCCGATTCTTCAGTCGATGCGCCTCGTCAATAATACACAGACGCCAATTGAAATCTTTCAGCTCGAGACAATCGGAAATGATAATCTCGAACGTTGTAATGAGAACGTGAAACTTGTACAGATCCTTCTCCTTGATGAATTGGTTCTTGTCGTTGCGAAAGAAGAGTTCGTACTCTTGAAGCATGTTGCGCGATGCAGAGGCACCTGAAAGAACGGAGAGATATGGATTATTAAATTATTATGGATGAAGGCAAATACAATGTCAATCAAATCATGAATATTATTTGTGGTTAAGCAGAATCTCTTCAAAATTTTTGTGGGTACGACGGTAATACTAAGTGTCAAATAAATTTTCTATTCATTTCCATTTATCATCAATCTTTTTACACTGGTAATTCTGCCGCTGGTCGCTGCTAGATTAAAATAGCTATACAATTTACGAGGCTGCGTGCATCTCAAATTCCAAGCAGATCCGAAAAAACTTCGACCCCGTTTGCAGCAACACCACGAATGTTGCTGCATTTTAAAATAGATAAGTGTTAAACCATTATGTTATCCTTCGAATTAATAAATAGTTAGTTATCACAGATAGACAATAAACGGAAAAATATATTTCATAATATCCTATAAATATTTCAATAAAATCAACATTTCATAACTCACCAATAACCGAGCCAGCTCCTCAACATACTCTTCAGTCCATCCGTTCCTGAACTCATTGTTGGCGAGAAACTCTTTCCATCTCCCCCAGCCAAATCCTTCGAATTAATAAATAGTTAGTTATCACAGATAGACAATAAACGGAAAAATATATTTCATAATATCCTATAAATATTTCAATAAAAATAAAAATCAACATTTCACAACTCACCAATAACCGAGCCAGCTCCTCGACATACTCTTCAGTCCATCCGTTCCTGAACTCATTGTTGGCGAGAAACTCTTTCCATCTCCCCCAGCCAAACGTAAGCAGTCCTCTCTCCACCTTGAAGCACTCACTACGGCTCCAATTGCCATACAGGACTTCCCCATCCTTGGGCACATAGTCTGCTGCCACATACTTGAGACGAAGCCGTTCCTTGTCACGACGACTCAGCTTTTTCCTTCGACCTGAACAGGAAAAAAAAGGAGGCGGGAGTGTTAGAAGTTTCTTTTAGAAGAGGTTTGATGAAGAGAAAGTACCTAGCCTCTGTGGCCGAGTGGAAAACACACTAGGCTTGCACTCCGGAGGTCCCGGGTTTGATTGTACGCGGGGTCGAAGTTTTTTTTCGGCTCTGTGCTTGGAGTTCGGGGTGTACTCAGCCTCGTGAGGACAAGTGAGTGGCTACTTCCATTGAGTAGCGACCAGAGGCATTACCAGTGTAAATTGATGATACGAGTAGATAAATAAATGTAAAAGGAGGCACTTAGTAATGCTGAGATACCACAAAGGTTGAGAAAAATAAAAGCAAATTTTGAGTGCACTCAAAGAAGACAATGAAATTGTAAAATTCTTGTTCGGACTATCCTATCCTACAGACTTACCTTTGCCTCTAAAATTCCAAGCAGATCCGAAAAAACTTCGACCCCGTTTGCAGCAACACCACGAATGTTGCTGCATTTTAAAATAGATTCCAAAAAAAATTCAAGTGTTAAACCATTATGTTATGGAAATGAACGAAACCTACAGGGTTAGAAACAAAAGCTTTTCTCTTACCATGATACACAATCACATTCAGATCGGTCCACGCTTCAAACTCTCGCTGCCAGTTAGGTATGGTAGACAGAGGAGCAATCACCAGGAAGGGACCTCGGATTCCAGTCTTGAACACGGCATCCACGAAAAATTCCAAGCAGATCCGAAAAAACTTCGACCCCGTTTGCAGCAACACCACGAATGTTGCTGCATTTTAAAATAGATTCCAAAAAAAAATTCAAGTGTTAAACCATTATGTTATGGAAATGAACGAAACCTACAGGGTTAGAAACAAAAGCTTTTCTCTTACCATGATACACAATCACATTCAGATCGGTCCACGCTTCAAACTCTCGCTGCCAGTTAGGTATGGTAGACAGAGGAGCAATCACCAGGAAGGGACCTCGGATTCCAGTCTTGAACACGGCATCCACGAACGTCAAAGATTGGATGGTTTTACCCAAACCCATCTCGTCAGCCAGGATACAGTTCCGTCTGTAACAACACAACAAAATAACAAAATTACTTTAAAAAACATTCCACGAACGTCAAAGATTGGATGGTTTTACCCAAACCCATCTCGTCAGCCAGGATACAGTTCCGTCTGTAACAACACAACAAAATAATAACAAAATTAATCTTTAAAAAACATAAGAAAAAAAAAGTTAGAGGGAAATGTGACAACGAAGGTCTTAGATATCTTCCCGAAAAGGAAAAGAGGAGAACAACAGGATAGGAAGCCAGCCGTTCTGAGAACGAACCTTACATATAATAAGTTCGCCTGAGACGGGACTCGAAACCTAAAAGCTTTGAAGTCAAATTCTTATAATATAAGATGTTTTCGTATTAACAGCCAAAGGATAGACTAACCCTTGACCCTTTAGCCTAGCTTGAATACTGTAAGTTCTGTCCTTCTAAACATACGAGCATATAAACCACTAGACCAGCGATTCCCAAACTGGGGTCCGCAGCCCCCGCTAGGTTTTCCAGGGGGCCGCTTAGAAAAAAAAAGTTGGAAACCGCTGATGTACCGAGGTAGGTTAATCCAAGGTTCCTCGTTGTAGAATATTGTTACCACTTCTGAAAATAACTCGTACAAAAGTAGAAGTACAAACTGAAATTTCGGCGCGAACGAGACACCTAATGGAAAAAAAAAAACTGAAATGAATTTAACTAGTACAAAGCAGAAGTCACTTACCCGTTAAACCAGGAGAACATTAGCCAGTTCAAGCCCTCCAGTTGGTAAGCTCGAAGCGTATTGTCATTCTTATACACAGGGGATTTCTCTAACTTCACCCAATCGCTGGCCGGAGGCTTCTTTTTAGGCTGAAAATTGGATAAAAATTATTAATAATATTAGAGTTATCATATTGAGCTATATTCTTTTCATAAACCTTTTTAATAAGACTCATTTGTTATAATCATGTACAGAATGCAATAATTACAAACAAAGGGCGAAATTAATGCCAGAGGCAATCTCTACCATTCAACCCAGAATTTACTTTTTTTTTAGAGACTACAAAAATCTTCATACTCGTGAATGGGGGATATGTGAAAGGACAGAGAGTGGACTTTTCTTCATGGAAAGACCTTGGTTAGACTGCGGGGGTAAAGGGACTTTTCAGTCCTGTCCGAGCAGGATAAACAAGATATATTCTTTTCTACTTACCTTCCACTGATCTCTCGGCGGTAGTTTTCGGAACCGTTCAAACTCTTCTATCTTGACCGGATCGATGTCCTCTTCCAGTTCCCACGTCGCCTCCTCATAGCTCAGACTACGCCACTTGACCAGGTAATGCTTCACGGTTTTGTCTTCGTCCGCCTCGCGATGTTCCGCCACGTCCAGCACTCGGTCAACTTCGACAAAGTCCGGATTGAACGGCTCTTCTTCCAGCTGAGAAGGAAACGGAGAGAGAAAGGTGAGAAAAGTGGAATAATTAGAGATGGTAACCAAACTCAGCGGTGAAGTGGTTAACGCGTTCGCGTTCGACTTCGGATCTGGAGGTTTATGGTTCGAGTCCAAGTCATGTCGTAAAATTTATCTAGGTGTGATAATATTGGGGAATGATATTTGTGACAAGCATTGAGGTATGCTTAACACAATACAGAGCATTTATGGGATTCATGCGGTGCAGTTGCAGTGGTTAACGCGTTCGACTTCGGATCTGGAGGTTGGTGGTTTGAGTCCAAGTCATGTCGTAAAATTTATCTAGGCGTGATAATATTGGGGAATGATATTTGTGACAAGCATTTAGGTATGCTTAACACAATACAGAGCATTTATGGAATTCACGTACTGTTAAATAAGTACTGTACAGGCGAACTTTACAGTGACAGCCAGTCCCAAGGTATGAACACTTCATTTAACAGTATCAAATGAAACTGACTTTACCTACTCACTTACTCAGACGTAACACATCAACACAATCATACATTTGAAATTCTCCGTAATTTACAGGAAACAAAAGGTAAGTGCTACAGATACTCGTACAGGCACAAACTGTCTCTGGACCCGCTATCCTTTTGAGGCGACTAAGCGCTACGCTACTAAGTCGCGCCACTCGCTACAGATACTCGTACAGGCACAAACTGTCTCTGGACCCGCTATCCTTTTGAGGCGACTAAGCGCTACGCTACTAAGTCGCATGTACACAGGTGGAATGATTATTACACAGACAATTCACGCTGCAGTCCACGCCTGTCCAGCCGAGCTCGCACTGACAACTGTAGTCTGGAGGACCCTTGCAATACCCGTAGATACACTTGTTGTAGCATCTGAAACAATAAACGAGAATAAATTAGACATAGCAAAGATACGAAGGTACATACATAAGAAGAAGAAAAAAAGGTTCGATAGCGGATAGCGGGAACTGTAACGGCTAAGGCAGGGCCACCCAACCGGTCGATTGCGACTAGCACACCCAGCAGTGTTTGAACCTGGCAATAGCATCTTACACACCCTATTACTCCAAACTTGTGGACCAAAATCAGAGTCTAGTCTCTCATTAGGTAAGTCGATCGCAAGACTGAATTGAAAATTAAAGTTGATCTTCTTTTGAAAAGGGCTAAGGTCTTACCATTCCGAAAGCGAGAGAGATAGCTGTGCCGAGAACGAACCTCATTTGTTTAGGATAAAATCCGCCCCAGGCGGGAATCGAACCCGCGACCTGGCGCTTATGTTCACTGGCCACCAAGGCAGCATTTTAATTTTTCACGTTATTGCCTTCTATGGCATATTGGCATATTTTGCCACCATACTCTCGACTGATCAGAAATAATTTGGCTCTTCTAATGTTGAACCTCATTGGAATTCTAATCATTCAATCATTGTAATTGTAACCTGCGTTGTTTTAATCATGGTCAAGTAGTGTTTTTAACTTTTTCATTATGTTATTTTTGTTTTAACGCTTCCCTATTGAGAGGCTTGTAACTATTTGTTAGATCCATTTGATGAACCAATGTCTTTGGAGAACGTTGAGAAGATAGATTTGGTGGAATTGGTGGATCTCTCCATTGGATCACCAGAGGTAATTTGGAATTTTGATTCCTTCTTCCCCCAATACCATAATCGAAAAAGATAATATTCAGAAGCCACGACAATGAAAAAAGATGAACCAATGTCTTTGGAGAACGTTGAGAAGATAGATTTGGTGGAATTGGTGGATCTCTCCATTGGATCACCAGAGGTAATTTGGATTTTTGATTCCTTCTTCCCCGAATACCATAATCGAAAAAGATAATATTCAGAAGCCACGACAATGAAAAAGATAGGCAAGCAGAACAATGGATTTTTAAAAACATGTCGTATTCGAGGAACTTCGGAGGAAGCTTCAATTTAATGGTTTTCACAATTTTGTCCAATTTATTATTTACAGCATCGTCTTTGGCCGTGGTCAATCCAGATATCCTGAATATTATGGACATTGCAAGCGGAAATGAAAAAGAAAGTTCCTTTTTGTGTTTAACCTAACCCTATAATAACACTGGTCACTGCTCAAATTATATTTATATTTTAACTAAGCTTACATAGCTGGCTTTGCCAGCGGCCGGAGGCTGCATTGCCTATCATGTATTAACGAAACGAAGTAAACTGGCCATGCCAGCGGCCGAAGGCCGCATTTATAATTAACCCCAGCTCTACATATTATCAAAAGCAGCGGCCGAAGGCCGAAATATATTTATTATTTACAAGTATAACATAGCTAGCTTTGCCAGCGGCCGGAGGCCGATCAGATAAACACATATGAATTTATGGGCATGGACAAATAACACTTACTTTCACCCCGTTGCAAAATTACAAAAATCTCATCATAGGTACCCATAACTTTATACGAAATACCCAACCACACCGGGGATTTAGCTGCTATTACAGTCACACTTACGGCAGCCTTCCTGTGTTGTGGCATTACCGTAGCTGCCCGCTCTGAAAACAAACCGTACAGGTGCTTACAGATATCTGGCCAGCGGCCGGAGGCCGATCAGATAAACACATATGAATTTATGGGCATGGACAAATAACACTTACTTTCACCCCGTTGCAAAATTACCAAAAAATCTCATCATAGGTACCCATAACTTTATACGAAATACCCAACCACACCGGGGATTTAGCTCTACTAACGGTGATGCGTTAGAATTTTTTTCGGTTCTGTTCAAGTCTCCATAATGGGCTTTGCGTTTGATTTCAGCAAGGAGCAGTCAACTTTAACCTGATCAAGTCAGTTCTTCATATCATTATTGGACAACTTCTACACTTCAATGCAAACTTTCAAGACAGAGGTAAGAACAGATTTCCTGAAATACATGTTTAGGACATACCTAATATGGAAATTAGCGCTTGAGACTATGAACAAATCGAAAATCAAATATAGGCAAGTTTCTACACTTCAATGCAAACTTTCAAGACAGAGGTAAGAACAGATTTCCTGAAATACATGTTTAGGACATACCTAATATGGAAATTAGTGCTTGAGACTATGAACAAATCGAAAATCAAATATAGGCAAGCAGAACAATGGATTTTTAAAAACATGTCGTATTCGAGGAACTTCGGAGGAAGCTTCAATTTAATGGTTTTCACAATTTTGTCCAATTTATTATTTACAGCATCGTCTTTGGCCGTGGTCAATCCAGATATCCTGAATATTATGGACATTGCAAGCGGAACTACAGGGGTGAGTTGAACTACTGAAGCAAATTTCCGATTCCTTTTATAAATATCATATCGTCGTTAAACAGTTTATTTTTATCGGTAGAGTATTATTGCTTTGGGCATGGTAGTGATGTTACTTCTTTCTGTGTATCTCACGGACAAGGAATGTAAAGTATTTATTTAATATACCTTAATTATATTATCGACTAAGACTTTAGTAGGTAATTGTTCTGAGAACCAACACAGCCTAATTGGTTTAACAATAGTTATTTGTTTTAGAAGTAGGTATCTACATAGCTTCCCGAAATACACTAAAATGGGTCTCAATTAACGTCCGATATTTTCCGTAAGTCTGGCTCTGGCCAGTCCATATTCAACATTTCCTCCAAGTCAGGAAGTGCAGCTACTTGAAATGTGATTTCCAAATTATTAATCCAATGAATTAGTTTTTTCCGTGTAAAGTTTTAAATGTTTTAGAATTTAATGAATAGAAAGTCCTCAAACTTTTTTGAACAAAAGTTTTGAAACAAATTCAAGTACCTATCTCTTTGGTTATTTAGTTTTTTAATATAATACAATAGGTGTACTTGCCCTCCCACGATGGAGAACGAGGAAAATATGGTAACTATTGTTCAAATAACAACTTCTTGTGAACATAAAGCGAAATTAAAATGTCGGGGAGGTGCTCCTATTTCAAGTAGATGTTAAACAACAAAATCTTACCTGTGCAGTTACGCACGGCCTAAAGCTCTGCCCTTTCCTAGGTACGGCACAATACCTTGCCCCCTCGTAAAAAAATCTGGGGAGAGCCTGCTCCCCCCCTCCCCCGGCTTACCCGTTCATGGAAATTGTGAGAGACACTTTACTAGTACAAATTTTATCCTATCTTTTGTCGAGTGTTAACATTAAGTAAACCTGATTCTTTTGTTGCAGAGCATGGAAGACCTAAGTGCACTATTTCCCCAGAACTCCGAGAAGAAGAAATATAATGACTTGGTGAGAATAGGTATGTGTGTTTAGTAGGGTAATTCTTGTCTCATAGGGTATTAGGTATTTTACCTTAGACATTCTTTTGGGACCATAGGAAAGGGACATACAACCCTTAGGTATTAATTGAATGTACCACTCTACCAGTTACCGATGGGTGACCATATGGACAATCGCGTGCACCTGACTCTCCCCGGCCCCACTTAGGCTGGGTGATAATATAATAATAAAAATCGACTCTTGAGTGGAAGGTAACCACTAGGCGAGGTTAACGCCGGATGCGTTCTCTACCACCTAACCCTTAGAGCTCCATTATTATGTGGTCAAATTCTCAAACAAATGAGGATAAAATTCCATGCCTCGGCTGGGGAGATGGGTAGCTTTGTTTTCACTGCCCAACTGCTCAAACTTCAAATTTAATTCGAAGAAACCATTCACTGATGAAATTTGTAATGAAACAATAAGTTGAATGTTGTCGGGTGAGAGGAGTGGAGGGTTGAGAATGTTCCGAGGGGGTGGGAGGGGCTTCGGACGTTGCGTCTTCGTGGTCGCTCAGTTTGGGTTCCGATGGGTTATCATCCCTGGAGTAGAGAAGAGGACATGAGTAAGATGAAAGATTTCCTTCTTAAACCTCGTTCAAGGAGCTTGAACAGAGGTTTAGCTTGAAAGGTAGCGCGTCTGCTTTTTCAAAGTTCAAACAATGGTAATAATGGTGCATTTTAAGCCATGACCTTGCCAGTCTAGTTAGCTTGGAAAATAGCCTGCCTTGTAAGCGCTAGATTGCGGGTTCGATTTCCGCCCGGAGCGAACTTTATCCTAAACAGATAAGGTTCGTTCTCGGAACGGCTCCCATTCTGACATCTCTTCGATTTCGCGATAAAACATCCGTTATTACAATTGGTTTACAAAGAGTTTTTGTTTGATTTAGAAAATAAATAATAATAATAGACTCTTGAGGGGAAAGTAACCACTGGACGAGGTTAACGCCGGAGGTAGAGGCATTACCAGTGTAAATTGATGATACGAGTAGATAAATAAATGTAAAAGAGGCACTTAGTAATGCTGATATACCACAAAGGTTGTGAAAAATAAAACCAAATTTTGAGTGCACTCAAAGAAGACAATGAAATTGTAAAATTCTTGTTCGGACCATCCTATCGTACAGACTTACCTTTGCCTCTCCCTACACCAATAGCAGTGTCAGGTTCTTCGTTAGAATCTCCAGAGGTTGATTCCAGGTCAGACATATCCATGAGACCTTCATCATGTCCATAACGTTTGATCTGCGTACGGCGCCGAGGTTCATTCATAAGAAGCATTTCCTTTTCCTGAAATAAAACCAGACAATTGAACGATTTATTACTGTCTTGAACATCAAATGAATATGTAGTATGTACGTGTTTTATACGAATGTGTCAACAAGTACAATGATAACACTATTTCTTGTCTAAGGCCAGCCACTCACTATCAGGTAGACCTTTACAGCCATACCTGTCAGGTCTACCTGATAGTGACTGGCTGGCCTTAGAACTAAACCAAGCCAGCCTAAACAGATTAGGTTTGTTTTCCCCTATCCTTTCCTCCTCTCTTATGTCGATAAGACCTCCGTTGTTACAATTCCCTCAATCAAACTTATTGAAAATGATATTAATATTAATAATTCATGATCATGATATTAAAAAAAGAGAGAATAATACGAACCTCTCTTTCAGTGGGATCGATTTCGGCTTTCTTGGCCCACTTCTTCCAGAAGTCCGGATCGTCAATGTCAATATCTTGCCGGATGTCGGACGAAAGCCAGCCTAAACAGATTAGGTTTGTTTTCCCCTATCCTTTCCTCCTCTCTTCAATTTCTTGTCGATAAGACCTCCGTTGTTACAGTTCCCTCAATCAAACTTATTGAAAATGATATTAATAATTCATGATCATGATATTTAAAAAGAGCCAGCCTAAACAGATTAGGTTTGTTTTCCCCTATCCTTTCCTCCTCTCTTCAATTTCTTGTCGATAAGACCTCCGTTGTTACAGTTTCCTCAATCAAACTTATTAAAAAAAAAAGTAAAAAAAAAAAGAATAATACGAACCTCTCTTTCAGTGGGATCGATTTCGGCTTTCTTGGCCCACTTCTTCCAGAAGTCCGGATCATCAATATCGATATCCTGTCGGATGTCTGACGAGGCAAAGCTGGCCTTGGAGAATGTTGATCCTTTCTCTGACTCAAGAGTAATCACTTGGGTACGTCGCTCTAGAATTTGGTCTATGTCTTCCTCACAGAACTTGTCCGCTGCATTGTCTTCATCCATGATGGCTCCGTAAGCACCTGGAAGAAAATAGAGGGTTGTTAACATTTAAACCTTTTAAAATCTGTTTTCTAAACCGGATACTAGGAATGTCAAGTAGCATTAATATAGGAAAATTAATAAAGGAATAAAGTCTACTTGTATAATAAAGAAACAGTACTCGGTTAATATTTTGAATGGCACCCTTCTTGGGTACAAGTGAACTCTTTTGAGATGGGACTTGAATATTTCAACTCATCTGAAAGAGTGTTTGGGTGGAAGAGCTCAGAGAAGAGAATTCTTTGAATAAATAAAGTCTGAATAAAACTTGTATAATAAAGAAACAGTACTCGGTTAATATTTTGAATGGCACCCTTCTTGGGTACAAGTGAACTCTTTTGAGATGGGACTTGAACATTTCAACACATCTGAAAGAGTGTTTGGGTGGAAGAGCTCAGAGAAGAGAATTATTTGAATAAATAAAGTCTGAATAAAGCTGGACTGGTACCACATACCTTTCTTAAGCAGATCCTCGATTTCCTTCTTGGACAGCGTCTTGTTGTTGATTTCCTTGCCACCCTGCGTCGTGTTCATACTCTGCAAGATGGCCTTATCCAACCCGAGCTTGAGCGAGGCCTTATCGAACATTTCCCGCTCGTACGTATTCCTGCACAGGAGTCGATACACTTTCACCATCTTCTGTTGACCTATACGATGACAGCGGGCTTGCGCTTGCAGGTCGTTCTGCGGGTTCCAATCGGAATCGTATATGATGACTGTATCGGCCGCGGTCAAGTTGATACCGAGGCCACCGGCCTTCGTGCAGAGGAGAAACACGAACCGGTCCGAGTCTGGCTTACAGTAGCGGTCGATGGCCGCCTGCCGGAGGTTACCCCGGATACGACCATCCAGACGCTCGAATGGGTATCTGGAAACAAAACACAGGTTACGTTCGATAGAATTCCTATCTTGAATGGTTAGGAGACATTAAACAGAGGGTAGACTAGTGTCTAGCTGTGGGACTATTGACAGGGAGGAGAACAGCTAACCCTAACAAGCCTAGCTGGCTGACAGTTTTCAAAGGGTTCTCTCTGCTTGAAAAGAACAGAGAGCAGACTAGTGTCTAGCTGTGGGACTATTGACAGGGAGGAGAACAGCTGACCCTAACAAGCCTAGCTAGCTGATAGTTTTCAAAGGGTTCTCTCTGCTTGAAAAGAACAAGCACAAGTCCTCACGATGATTGATTGCGGTTCAGAGAGAGCCAAAGAAAACCGGGAATAAGACAACTAAACATAAAATTAATACAACACGAAATCTTCCTCCCATCATGTCCTTTAACCATGAGAAAACCGGGAATAAGACAACTAAACATAAAATTAATACAACACGAAATCTTCCTCCCATCATGTCCTTTAACCATGTAAAGACTAGGTCAGTTTTTCATCATAAAAAAAGGGATTTCCTCGCGAGAAATCCTACTCACCTCTTCGTCCTCCTCGGTAAAATCGTACTCCTTCTTGCTTCGTTTCGCACTTCGGCTCCGGTCGGGTGTTTCCGCGGGAGCAATACTGTACATAGGCTCTGTCTCTCCTTCTTCTTCATCATCGACAAAATCGTACTCAGTCTTTTTCTTTTTGGATTTCCTGCTACTCGGGGCGGCTGGGTCTTCATGCGACTGATCTTTCTTCTTGCGAGAGCCACCACGAGATGGAGTAGGGGCGGGTGGAGGGGAGGGCTCCTGTGATGAGAAGGGGGGAGAGAAATGGTTAAGTAGGTCATGGAGGAATAGGATGTTAAATGTCGAAAGAAAAATACTAAGTCGCGCCACTACGCTTCCAATGTGCGACGGGTCTTAATCTCGTCCACAAAAGCAAAGCTAACAAAACTTCAATCATGAATATCAATTAACAATAATGAATTCCAAGGATAGGACCAATAAAGGGTGGTACTCACGTTTTCAAAGATGTTCGTATGGTGGGCCATCTTTAGGGGCGGGTGGAGGGGAGGGCTCCTGTGATGAGAAGGGGGGAGAGAAATGGTTAAGTAGGTCATGGAGGAATAGGATGTTAAATGTTGAAAGAAAAAAAATCGATAAAAGCAAGCGAAACCTACTAGCTTAGTTAATGATTCGTTTTGCAAGATAAAAAGAAATGGTATTTCACCGCAAAATCTTGTTGGTTTCGGGGCCATCTTGAGCTTGAATCGCTTGATCTTCGAAGCGATTCGCTTGTCGCCCTTGTTCAACTCCTCTTCCGTCCTCCACTCGCAATGGAGATAAGAGAAGTTCCTGTATTTGACAAAGAACTCTTCTACTTCGTAGTATTTGCTCGAGTCCAGGGGAGTTGGTTTCGTAGAGATAATCGAAGCAGGATTCGAAAGAACAAGAGGCTCTGAATTATGAAATATGTGATAGATTTATAAGAATCGTTATCTGTGTTGTAGCATGCCCATCCCGTGGGATGTCTTTCAATCAAGTACATTTGCTCTGAATTATGAAATATGTGATAGATTTATAAGAATCGTTGTCTGTGTTGTAGCATGCCCATCCCGTGGGATGTCTTTCAATCAAGTACATTGAGATTCATAATTCTGCCATCACCATTCGGCTACAGCTGAACCCGCTACAACATCATCTATGAGATACTGTTTAGTAGACTGTAGGGACTTTTCTTAACTTGGATGGACCTTTCATTTAAGATTTTTGACCAAATGTCCAATCGCCCATTTTCCATTGTCTATTATTCTATTAAAAATTGTTGTTTACCCGCTACAACATATGAGATACTGTTTATGAGTTACTAATATAAAGGAATTGATCATTAAGTCATTTCCCTACGGAATAAAACCGGGGATTAGCTTCACCGTAGACTTGACAGAGTCTGAAGAGGAATCTGTACTAGACTTGCTGTTGTCCGAAGAAGATTGCTTGTCTTTAAAGTGAGAAGTTAGGGTTAACAGCAATGGAAAAACCTCAAGTTTCTTCAGTATTAGCATGGTTGAATATTCATCATAACAAGTTTTCTGAACCACCTGACAGAAAGAAAAGAGATATTGATAAATTGGGCCAGACCCCTTTCCCACTTGTCGTGACACGATTTTTTTGCCGAACGACACAAAATGTCCTCTGGCATTTCTGGCAATGTAATTTACATGAGTGTTCCTACTACCACACGACATGATTATTTTTCAAGTGAGAAGTTAGGGTTAACAGCAATGGAAAAACCTCAAGTTTCTTCAGTATTAGCATGGTTCAATATTCATCATAACAAGTTTTCTAAACCACCTGACAGAAAGAAAAGAGATATTGATAAATTGGACCAGACCCCTTTCCCACTTGTCGTGACACGATTTTTTTGCCAAACGACACAAAATGTCCTCTGGCAATGTAATTTACATGAGTGTTCCTACTACCACACGACACGATTTTTTTGCTCTGAATTATGAAATATGTGATAGATTTATAAGAATCGTTGTCTGTGTTGTAGCATGCCCATCCCGTGGGATGTCTTTCAATCAAGAACATTGGTGAGATTCATAATACATATACAAGAAATCAAATTATTTAGAAAACTGTTCAGAATAAAAGTGAGAAGTTAGGGTTAACAGCAATGGAAAAACCTCAAGTTTCTTCAGTATTAGCATGGTTCAATATTCATCATAACAAGTTTTCTAAACCACCTGACAGAAAGAAAAGAGATATTGATAAATTGGACCAGACCCCTTTCCCACTTGTCGTGACACGATTTTTTTGCCGAACGACACAAAATGTCCTCTGGCAATGTAATTTACATGAGTGTTCCTACTACCACACGACATGATTTTTTCCCCCCGAACGACACAAAATGTCTTGTAGGCAATGCAATTCAAAGAGTGTTCCCACTACCACACGACACGGTTTTTTCCCCGAACGACACAAAATGTCCTGTAGGCTTCTTCTCCGTAATTTACAGGAAACAAAAGGTAAGTGCTACAGATACTCGTACAGGCACAAACTGTCTCTGGACCCGCTATCCTTTTGAGGTGACTAAGCGCTACGCTACTAAGTCGCGCCACTACGCTTCCAATGTGCGACGGGCCTTAATCTCGTCCACAAAAGCAAAGCTAACAAAACTTCAATCATGAATATCAATTAACAATAATGAATTCCAAGGATAGGACCAATAAAGGGTGGTACTCACGTTTTCAAAGATGTTCGTATGGTGGGCCATCTTGAGCTTGAATCGCTTGATCTTCGAAGCGATTCGCTTGTCGCCCTTGTTCAACTCCTCTTCCGTCCTCCACTCGCAATGGAGATAAGAGAAGTTCCTGTATTTGACAAAGAACTCTTCTACTTCGTAGTATTTGCTCGAGTCCAGGGGCGATAGGACCAATAAAGGGTGGTACTCACGTTTTCAAAGATGTTCGTATGGTGGGCCATCTTGAGCTTGAATCGCTTGATCTTCGAAGCAATTCGCTTATCGCCCTTATTTAACTCCTCTTCCGTTCTCCACTCGCAATGCAGATAGGAGAAGTTCCTGTATTTGACAAAGAACTCTTCTACTTCGTAGTATTTGCTCGAGTCCAGGGGCACATCGAGGGGGATTAGCTTCACCGTAGACTTGACAGAGTCTGAAGAGGAATCTGTACTAGACTTGCTGTTGTCCGAAGAAGATTGCTTGTCTTTAGTACCGGCGCTCGTTTCGTCAGTTTGATCTGAAAAAGAAGAAATAATAATTTTACGACCGAGTAAATATGAACGAAAGCTTCAAGTCCTAAACAACGAAACTTTCAAGTCCTAAACAACACTTTTAAGTCCCTCCTGGGCTAGTTAAATTACTATACTATTACGTACAAAGGAAACTTAAGCACTCTACTGTTATAAACATAGGAAATTTATGAGTAAATTGCCTAGGATGTGTCAATGATTTCCCAATGATTCTAAACACAAGGTCTACAAAAATGCCAATTTTCTTTATTTTCTTAGTTCTACCTTTTGTAGAAGAGGGGATTAGCTTCACCGTAGACTTGACAGAGTCTGAAGAGGAATCTGTACTAGACTTGCTGTTGTCCGAAGAAGATTGCTTGTCTTTAGTACCGGCGCTCGTTTCGTCAGTTTGATCTGAAAAAGAAGAAATAATAATTTTACGACCGAGTAAATATGAACGAAAGCTTCAAGTCCTAAACAACGAAACTTTCAAGTCCTAAACAACACTTTTAAGTCCCTCCTGGGCTAGTTAAATTACTATACTATTACGTACAAAGGAAACTTAAGCACTCTACTGTTATAAACATAGGAAATTTATAAGTAAATTGCCTAGGATGTATCAATGATTTCCCCATGATTCTAAACACAAGGTCTACAAAAATGCCTATTTTCTTCATTTTCTTAGTAAGAAAATAAAGCTTAGTTCTACCTTTTGTAGAAGCCCCTACACTCGAGCCTCAGAGTGGATAAATTACTATACTATTACGTACAAAGGAAACTTAAGCACTCTACTGTTATAAACATAGGAAATTTATAAGTAAATTGCCTAGGATGTGTCAATGATTTCCCCATGATTCTAAACACAAGGTCTACAAAAATGCCAATTTTCTTTATTTTCTTATTCTTAGTTCTACCTTTTGTAGAAGCACTCGAGCCTCAGAGTGGGCTTTTTGTGTATGAAGTTAAGCTGGAAAAATCTGGAACCTCTCCCCTTACCTTTATCTTTCTCATCCTTCTCCACTTCTTTCTCCTCCTTGTCGCCATCCTCTTTCTTCTCGTCCTCTTCGGCCTTCTTCTCTTTCGCAGTTTCGACGGAATCTTTCTCCTCCTTTTCTCCACTCGCATCCGTGGGGGATTCTTTGGCTTCTGTGTCTGGCGTGGGTTTCGAACCCGGGTCTGTGGACTGCGCGCCTCCTTTGCCCGTCGGAAGTTCGCGTCGTCCCATTCTCATGGCGAGAATGAATTGCACAACCATGGAGTCCTCGTCTCCAGTGTTCTGCAAGCAAGGGTTAACCAAATAAGGGTCACTTGGTGCTCCAAAGGGTTAAGGAAATAAGGTCACTTGGTGCTCCAAACGGGGGTTAACAGATTCACTTATGGCCGGAGCCACAATCAGAACTTGAACTCTTGGATAATGGTATCAGATTTCAAAAATTTCGGGCAATCATATTGCTCCATCCTGAAGTTAAACTTAAACGGAGTTTAATTTAAACTCTCATTGTGGCCCCGGCCATTAGTGCCCCAGAAAAGGGGTTTTAAACTGGAACAAGTAAACTTTTTTGAAAATATTTTTTTTTTTTTTTTTTTATTTTATTTTTTACTGAAATTAGAGAAAAAATTCAAGGTGTACTAAACAAAAACGCGAGAATAAAAAGTGGAATAACTTACAATATATACAAAGTTGGGTTTGGTATTGGGCAGTTGCTGACTAGGGCCATCGTTACTCTCATCAGGACTGGATGACTTATCGTCGTCCGATATGGACAGCATGACGTCATCCACGTACTTCTTTCTACTCTTGTTGCGAGCTGATCGACGCTTGTTCTGAAACACGAAAGAAATCATCAATTTGGGTATAATATTATACTATTAGCCTTTAGCTCTCTACAAAAATGGTTAAGAAAGTACCACAGAAACTACCGATCTAGTGATGTCATATTTAAACAAAACAAAGAAATTGGAATGATATCGAAAGGAAGCGATGAAAGCTTGTTTGTTTGCAAACCCCAGTCGATCAGATATAAAGATCGAAATAGGTGTAGAGGCTTTGTACATCGACCCATCCCATGATGGAATAATTGAAGACTGGTCGAGTAGCAAGTGTTGACAATTTACAAGATAATCCATAGAGGAAAGGGGAGAGAAATGAAAATGGGAGTCTTACCTTTCCGTCCTCATCTTGAGGGGAGGAGGTATTGTTTCTCCCCTGAGCAGAGGGAGGGGTTCCATCCTCATCATCAGAATCGTTATCCTCCCCGGGCAGTCGCTTCTTGTTCCGACGAGCCAGCTTGGCAATCACCGCTCTGCAAACACATACGAAACATGCTCTCATCAGTATAATTCAGACATATTCAGAATAAAAGCCGTTGGAATCCGTAACTAAGGATGCTCGTAATTGCTGTGATATTTTGTGTTATTTAAAAAAAAAAAAAAAAAAAAAAAAAAAAAAAAAAAAAAAAAACAAAAACTGACATACTAATCCACATTATTTCGTTGCATAAAGTTTTCTACATTTTCGTGCATAAAGTCGTTATTGTTTTTGTTTTTGTTTTTTTTTTTTTAACATTTCTTTTAAAATTGGGGGGTTTTGGTCTGTTTGTCACTAAATGGCATTACTCAGGCAAAATGTACCGATTTTCAAAAACAAATAGATCTATACTTGGTCATAATTATGTAACTTACTTGTTAGTCTTGGGACGTCCTTTCCTGGATGAAGAGCTCCTAGGTTTGCTCGCAATCTTGGTGGCAGGAGGTTCTGTCTCACTCGCATCCGTATCCTTGGTCTCGGATGCTAGTGAACTATCTCTCTCCTTCTCCTCTCCAAACACTGGAGGTGTCTGTACAGCTTCCTCTTTCTTCTCTCCCCTGGCAGGTCGTCGTCTCCTCACCTCCAGTAGTTTAGATTTCTTCGGTGTTGTATTGTTGTTCTCACATGGTTCTGACATCTCTTCTACTGCTTCCTTGCTTTCCTTCACATCCCCTTCATTCTTAACCTCTGCTTCGGGTTTAGATTCTTCTATCGTTTCGTCCACTTCCATTTTCATTTCCTCGCTCACAGCCGGAGTAGAAATGGAAGGTTCGACATCATCTCCACTAGGTTCAATATTCTCAGCATTATCTTCCATAGACACATCCATCTTCTCATCCAGTGCTTCCTGTTTCTCAGCAAGATCCTCACTGCTTGCTTCCAGTTCAGTTTTCTCATCAGATGGCGCAGGCACAGGATGTTGTGCTGCTTCTTCCTCTTCCAAGGACTGATCCAATGTTTCAATCAGATTGGACACATCGACTTCAATGTTCAAGTTTCCTTTCTTCTTTTTCTTAGAAGCGCCTCGTTTCCTTGACGTCTTGGCCGCTAGTGGAATATCTTCATCCTCATCAAACTCATTAGGTTCCACCAGGCTTGGCATGACAGGTAACACCTCTTCCTTTTTCTTACGAGAGCCACGTGACGGCAACTCCTCTGCGAATTCCTCGTACGAGAAGTCTTTCTTCTTCTGTTTGGCGTTCCGCACACTACTCGTTTCCTCTGCTCCGTGTTCGTCCGAAGACTTGTCTTTCTTTTTCTTGCCACCGCCGCTAGTATTGTGTTTAGTGAGAATCTCATGCTGGGGTAATTCATCTTCAATGTCCCGTGGCATCTCCATACAATCTCGTTTCTTCTTCGTACTCTGATACGAGAGTTCTAGAGATTCTTGCTCGTCATCCTCTTCAGTGAAGTCGTATTCCATCTTCTTGTCCATTTCACCACCCAGCATATCCTCGTACTCTTCATCCCTAGACTCTGGTACAGAAGAGGATGTCAGTGGGAGCTCTTGGTCTTTCTTCTTGCGAGATCCCCGGCTAGGTTCGAGTAATGGTTTCTCTTCTTCTAAGCTAGGAGCCACAGACAGTGTATCGCGTCTTCTCTTCGATATTTGTATTGGAGGAGGCGGTAGCTGTGAACACAAAGAAAACCGGGAATAAGACAACTAAACATAAAATTAATACAACACAAAATCTTCCTCCCATCATGTCCTTTAACCATATAAAGACTAGCTCATTTTTTCATCATAAAAAAAAAAAGATTTCCTCGCGAGAAATCCTACTCACCTCTTCGTCCTCCTCGGTAAAATCGTACTCCTTCTTGCTTCGTTTCGCACTTCGGCTCCGGTCGGGTGTTTCCGCGGGAGCAATACTGTACATAGGCTCTGTCTCTCCTTCTTCTTCATCATCGACAAAATCGTACTCAGTCTTTTTCTTTTTGGATTTCCTGCTACTCGGGGCGGCTGGGTCTTCATGCGACTGATCTTTCTTCTTGCGAGAGCCACCACGAGATGGAGTAGGGGCGGGTGGAGGGGAGGGCTCCTGTGATGAGAAGGGGGGAGAGAAATGGTTAAGTAGGTCATGGAGGAATAGGATGTTAAATGTTGAAAGAAAAAAAATCGATAAAAGCAAGCGAAACCTACTAGCTTAGTTAATGATTCGTTTTGCAAGATAAAAAGAAATGGTATTTCACCGCAAAATCTTGTTGGTTTCGTAGAGATAATCGAAGCAGGATTCGAAAGAACAAGAGGCTCTGAATTATGAAATATGTGATAGATTTATAAGAATCGTTATCTGTGTTGTAGCATGCCCATCCCGTGGGATGTCTTTCAATCAAGTACATTTACATTGGTGAGATTCATAATACATATACAAGAAATCAAATTATTTAGAAAACTGTTCAGAATAAAAGTGAGAAGTTAGGGTTAACAGCAATGGAAAAACCTCAAGTTTCTTCAGTATTAGCATGGTTCAATATTCATCATAACAAGTTTTCTAAACCACCTGACAGAAAGAAAAGAGATATTGATAAATTGGACCAGACCCCTTTCCCACTTGTCGTGACACGATTTTTTTGCCAAACGACACAAAATGTCCTCTGGCAATGTAATTTACATGAGTGTTCCTACTACCACACGACACGATTTTTTTCCCCCCGAACGACACAAAATGTCCTGTAGGCAATGCAATTCAAATGAGTGTTCCCACTACCACACGACACGGTTTTTTCCCCGAACGACACAAAATGTCCTGTAGGCTTCTTCTTCCTCGCCTTTTCCCATGTTCAGATGGGGTCGGCGTTTGTCGTCGGCCTCTCAATCAGCTTTAGAGTGATCGCTTTGAGGCCAACTGGTTTTGGCTAAACAAACTTTTCCAAGTGGGATGCCCTTCGTACTCAACCTTCGCTATTGATATAGCGTGAGGAAAATTTGGACTAGTCTACTCCCTGTTTATAGTCCCCTAGCTACACGCTGATCTACTTTCTGTTTATAGTCCCTCAGCCAGACTAAATGTCCTGTAGGCAATGCAATTTAAATGATCGTGTTCCCACTACACACGACACGATTTTTTTCGAACAAGTAGGAACGGGGGAATTATTGGAAAAAAAAAAACTTACCGGTTCCTGATACTCTTCCGGAGTCGCCATGTCCTTTCTCGTCCGGGAAATGAGAGGCATCTCATCCTCCTCGTCCTCATTCTCTTCCTGTGGTCTCACTTCCTCCTCCATCTCCCCCGAGCCATAGGCAGGAGATCCCAGGTACGACCCATCACCATACGGGGAGCCCTCTTCCCTGTGCTCCTTGTCTTTGTCCTTCTTCTTTTTCGAACTGCGCGACTTGCCTCCGCCGCTCTTGCTTTTCTTCGACTTGGACTCTTTCTTGTGCTTCTTGGATTTTCTGTGGAGAAAATAAGCGTATGGGCGTGAGATTTTTAAAAAAAGGGGAAGCTTTAAACCCATCTACAATTCTATATTTCGAAAGCTCTCATAACGGTTAGAGGGCTGGATTTTTTTCCTATTTTTATTCTGAACTTTTTAAAAATCAACCAATCAGATTGCTTAATCCAAGAGTAAAACTTAAACCGAGTTTAAACTCACTTTGTGGCCCTGGCCTGACTTTTCTCGGTTCCATTCCTCTCCTTGCTGAAAATTCTAGAACTGTAAATAAGGTCTAACTTGACCAACCAACAATTAAATAACACTTGAACTTATTGAGATAGTAAAATCATTACAAACATAACTTCAGGCACACTCCATTTGTCAAGGGTTTCCTTGCCCTTGGAATCAATTTAATATGAAGAAATTATTTATTAAGAAAAGCGTTCATGACATGGGAAGTATTAAAGTACTTTCAAGTGAAATTTTTAAAAACAAGACTACGAATACATTAACAGGTATAGGGATTAGAAAACTGTTCAGAGAAGAAGCGAGAAGTTAGGGTTAAACGCATTAGAAACCTCGAGTTTCTTCAGTATTAGCATGGCTGAATATTCATCATAACAAGTTTTCTAATCAACTAGGTGAAAACTCTATTCCAAAGTAACTTGGGATAGAGATAAAGACAGCAATCTTCTGTGATATAAGACAGTAATTTTTTTATTCAACTCTTTTATTTATTTATTTTCATCTTTTTTTAAGAGGGAGGTTTGTTTGTTTATAGGGGACTGAGTACATCTCTAATCTCTACGTGTTAACCTACAAGACACAAAAATCTTATCAAGTCGCAGTGACATAGGGCTTAAATAGCCAATGGCCCTACTTGTATCAAAACCAAAATACCCCATTATAGATTTATATCAGGAGAGAGTCTCCTCGGATATGAAGATGGGTGGGAGACAAAATGAAGAGGCCATGGTGTCACAATGTCAATGATAGAGTACCTATTTCGTATTTATGACATAGTAAAGATATAATACCAATTGAAATACCCATTATCAACTTGAAATTCTAGTAGCATACCTGAGCCTGCTGGTATTGTTGCTGCTGTTGCAAGTACTGTTGCTGCTGGTACTGCTGCTGCAGATGGTACTGCTGCTCCTGGGCAGCCATCATCTGCTCCATTTCCAACTGCTGCTGCTTCTTGCGACTCTTGCGCGGTTTCGGCGTACCGTCTGCATTGTGAGCGCCTCTTCCTCTGCCGCGTCCTCTACCGCGACCTGGAACATATCACATCAGAAATTAGTCATCAAATACATTCATATAACAATCAAGTACAATAAGTACATTGATATTTAGTATCGGTTTCGGCGTACCGTCTGCATTGTGAGCGCCTCTTCCTCTGCCGCGTCCTCTACCGCGACCTGGAACATATCACATCAGAAATTAGGTCATGAAATACATTCATATAACGATCAAGTAGGTACATTCATAAAAGAAGAGAATATCTGAACACATATCACATCAGACATTAGTCATCAAATACATTCATATAACAATCAAGTACAATAAGTACATTGATATTTAGTACTTTATTTATTCAAAACCAAAGTTCTAGAATACATGTACAAAACTGCCTTTTCTTCCTCTTTTTCATGTCATATTAAGATCATACATTCATATTAGAATCAAGTAGGTACATTCATAAAAGAATAGAATATGCCTCATTTATTGTGCTAGGATGAGACTGAAAAGTCCCTTTACCCTCACAGTTAAATAAGGTCTTATACATATAGGTATTTGATAGGTAATACAGTAGTACAATATAAATATACAAACATACAAAATACAATATAAATAAAAAGTATAATAAGGTATAAAATTAACACTTTTAGAATATGAGAGATTAAAGGTAAATAGAACTCTTAAACTTTAGAAAAGGGGCATAACATGAGTAGTTGTAAAGTTGTATGACTTATTTTTCACTGCTAGGGGAGACAACACGAGGTACACAATAGGGCTGCCTGGAAGAGACTGACAAGAAACGCAGACGCAGACCCTATTAAAATAGGAAAATGCTAGAAAGATATTTCCCCCAAAAAAAAAAAAAAAAAAAAAAAAAAATATGCTAAATTTTGGATGACTTTCGCAAGGTATTTATTCCTCATTTTTTAAGAAGTGGTACATTATTTCGTTTTTTTATTATATTGAGAAATCGCCATTCAATAACTCCAATTAAAAAATAATAATAATAATAATAATAATAAAATAAATTCGGGGATCACTTCGTTTTCTAAACAATCTGAAAAAAATTCAGACAGTTTTGCAATACAAATGTGCAAATACGTAAAAAGTAGGCAATAGAGTAGTATAAAATCAACACTTGTAGAATGAAATAAGAGAGATTAGCTTTGATACTTTAGGAAAAGGGGCATAACTTGAGTAGGTATGCCATTTATTTTTGACTTTTAGGGCATTGAGTAGCGACCAGAGGCATTACCAGTGTAAATTGATGATACGAGTAGATAAATAAATGTAAAAGGAGGCACTTAGTAATGCTGATATACCACAAAGGTTGTGAAAAATAAAACCAAATTTTGAGTGCACTCGAAGAAGACAATGAAATTGTAAAATTCTTGTTCGGACTATCCTATCCTACAGACTTACCTTTGCCTCTGTTGCTGTCTATAGGCGGCTGCGTTCTGCATTTGAGGATAATGTCTCACTGTGCCTGAAACAAGGATTTCAATTGCAACCATTAGATTTGGACTAACAAACAGAAAGCTACTTGTAACTACACTTCTGAATAATTACATCATGTTGAATATCAATATAATCATTAAACAATTGCTGTCTATAGGCGGCTGCGTTCTGCATTTGAGGATAATGTCTCACTGTGCCTGAAACAAGGATTTCAATTGCAACCATTAGATTTAGATTTTAGACAAACAAACTGAAAGAAAACTACCTGTAACTACGCTTCTGAACAATTGCATTTCTGTTAAATTTCAATATAATCATTGGGCAGGAGACTCACCACTGGTGGGGTAGTTACTCCAGGCGTCCATGTTCTGCTGCTGGGCACTCTGATGATGATCCATACTCCCATACATCGAGTCCTGGGCAGAGGTAGGCGCACTACCCGTGGTCCCGGGCATACTATAACCCGGATATTGGGCACTGGACGGGGGAGGAGCAGGGTGTCTCCTCATGTCATGCTGCTGGGGTACCATACTCCGTGCGTACCCACTTGTGTTACCTAAAACATGTTAAAGTACCCACTTGTGTTACCTATGAGACGAAAAAAAAAGTAAGTAAGGGGATATACCTTACATATCAAAATATTTATCCCGAACCATGTTTTCTGATATTAAAAATTAATTCTAATTGAGTTCGTTGCGTTCCTTAATGGATTTGAACCACCAAACTCCAGATCCGAATTCCCCGCTGATAACCTGGGGTACCATACTCCGTGCGTACCCACTTGTGTTACCTAAAACATGTTAAAGTACCCACTTGTGTTACCTATGAGACGAAAAAAAAGTAAGTAAGGGGATATGTCTTTGCTAGGATGAAACATATCAAAATGTTTATCCCGAACCATGTTTTCTGATATTAAAAATTAATTCTAATTGAGTTAGTTGGGTTCCTTAATGGATTTGAACCACCAACCTCCAGATCCGAATTCCCGCTGATAACCACTACACCACTGAGTTTTTACTGTTTTATATTCCTACTCCCCTTTTATATATTTGAATGAGCAATGCCATGTTAAAGGGTGTTATTGAGGGGGGGGGGGCTAGAGCTAGAGACCATCACCCAGGTGTATAGCAGATACAAAAAGACATCTTTTCTTTATTCTGCTATTGCCATTCGGCAAAAGCTAAAGCCGCTACAACAACAACAATAACACCCTTTTCTCTTACAAGCCATTGAAGAAATGTATCTATTTGGTCTCTGGTGTTAATCCTGTTTTAGATCAGTCATTCTTGCCTATATTAAGTTAATCAAGGATGTAGTAGGTAGGTAGGTACATGCCCCCCCCCCCAAAAAAATAGTAATAGGAAGTAAAAAACAGCAGTAATAAGAAGGTATTAAGTAGAATGGTCAAAAGTGTCCCTAATTCTTAAATGTTCAATCTAGCTTATGGCTATTTATTTTATAATGGATCTTGTATACCTATCTGATTGGTCAAATACTCAAAAACCCTTTTCTGAAAGGATTGGTGGGTGATAGTGATTGCAAGCTAAGGCTTGTCTCACATAGGAAGTGTGGACACATAACTGCAAAACCAAACCTATGAAAATGTGATAGTGATTGCAAGCTAAGGCTTGTCTCACATAGGAAGTGTGGACACATAACTGCAAAACCAAACCTATGAAAATGATTGAGGACTTCCATCAATTCTGTACCTATATCATTTTCATATGTTTGGTTGTGCAGGTGACTATGCACTACTAAAAGTCATGTGTCTTATGTTGGCAAAGTGATTTAGGATTTGTTCACCATTCCCACACACCGTATTTTTGTCAAAAATCAAATGTTCCGCCGGAACACACCTTTGTTCCGGTTTTTTTCCAAATCTATGGAAAATACCTGTAAATTTATTACCTGTATGTATTTCACTCTGTACTCCTATATTATAGGTTGGTTAGTTTCAATTTTTCTCCTTGGTCATTTTTAGGGAATTTTTCTTCTTGCACCCCAATATTTTCCGAAGATGACTTGTATATTTAGAAGGTCTAAGCACACTAAGAGATGGTCAGCATTCATTTCTGCTTGTTGGGGACACAGAGGACATATGTATAGGGGAATCCCTATCACAATAAAATGATACTTACTTCTTGCTACTGCTGCCGCTGGTCTCACTCTTGCTGGCGGCCGACGAGTATCCAAAGTGAAGGGGCGGGGGCGGGTCCTCGTCTTCGGTGAAATTAAACACGGAGGTTTCACCACCATCCCCTCCTCCTCCCCCCGTCTCCTGGGACTGGGAGATAGCAGGGGTGAGATGGGGAGGAGGCTGGTGCTCATCGCTGTACTCGTTGTACGAGTCTTCTTCCTCGTCCTGGAAAACGAGTAAACATGGGTTTTTCATTTATTTATTCATCACTAGTGGTTGACCCCTCCTTTGTACGGGATCAGCGCGGCGTAAGAGGCATGACGCTGCCATTTTGAATCAGGATGCAGTGGCGTAGCGTGGTCTAAATTCAAGTGTAGGGCGTTGTAAGGCTCATGCACAGGTCTACCAAGTCCCATCACAGTACATGTCATTAATATTTATGGGCATTATAGTGAACTTTTGAGTTGTATGGCCGCCATACACGCCATACATACACGCTACGCCACTGTCAGGATGGTATGTGGCAATTTTAAGTAGCCTATGTCACCCTCAGTACTCTTAATGTACAGACAAATCTACAATGTGATTTGTATATAAATTATTTGATAGATCATCTGAATTATTCTCACCTAAACTGACAAATTATTTGTTTTGTTTTGAACACTATTGAATGGTTCAGAACCCAAACTGATCTAGTGCTTTGGTCAAGAGCTTGTTATTGAGAAGCTAGCAACATTTTTACTTTTTTGAATCATTTTGTATTTCTGTTCAAATCCAAGCTGATCAAATGTATTCTGACGATCTTCTGTAAAAATTCAGACACAACAGAATTCTCGTTTGCTTACCTTGGGTGGGGACAGGGCGGGGGGAGACGTGAGCGGCGGTGGGGAAGCGTTGTGCTCTTCCTCTTCCTTCTCTTCGGGCGTAAAGTAGGGCGAATCCTCGGCGGGTTCTGCTTCCTCCGGTTGTTCATTGGGAGCTGTGTAGAATAAGAATTCGAATATACATACCTTGTTTATCCTGCTCGAATGAGACTAAAAAGTCCCCTTAACCCCAGCAGTCTAAACAAGGTCTCGTGTACTTTATGGGTTTAACATAGTTCAATACATAATGTTTACAACAGACCTTAAATAATGTTTACAACAAGTCAGCTCCCAGGGCGTAGTGGTCACTGCGCTCGCCTTGCACGCGGGAGACCCGGGTTCGATTCCCGGCGGGGTCAAGAATTGTATCATGCAAATAATTGATTCCGTGGGCTGTTGCGGGGCCCACTCAGCCTCGTGAGGAAAATGAGTAGCTATGACATATAAATGCACTGTAAAAATTCAGACACAACAGAATTCTCGTTTGCTTACCTTGGGTGGGGACAGGGCGGGGGGAGACGTGAGCGGCGGTGGGGAAGCATTGTGCTCTTCCTCTTCCTTCTCTTCGGGCGTAAAGTAGGGCGAATCCTCGGCGGGTTCTGCTTCCTCCGGATGTTCATTGGGAGCTGTGTAGAATTAGAATTCGAATATACATACCTTGTTTATCCTGCTCGAATGAGACTAAAAAGTCCCTTTACCCCAGCAGTCTAAACAAGGTCTCGTGTATTTTACCTTACATAATGTTTACAACAGACCTTACATAATGTTTACAACAAGTCAGCTCCCAGGGCGTAGTGGTCACTGCGCTCGCCTTGCACGCCGGAGACCCGGGTTCGATTCCCGGCGGGGTCAAGAATTGTATCATGCAAATAATTGATTCCGTGACTGGCTGTTGCGGGGCCCACTCAGCCTCGTGAGGAAAATGAGTAGCTATGACATATAAATGCTCATAGCGAACGGTGCCAGAATGGTAGGTAAACATTGGAGAGGAAAATGAGTAGCTATGGCATATAAATGCGCATAGCGACCGGTGCCAGCATGGTAGGTAAACATTGGATTTTAGGATTATTGAGATATTGGGAAAATCCTACAATGCTGCAGTGAGCACCAAAGTTGTGACATAATAACACAAAGAAACTGCATTTACAATTTACAATAATGTTTACAACAGACCTGTGTAGTACGGGGGAGAAGCGGCTCGCTCCGGCGATAGTTGAGGGGCCGGGGTGGGCGAAGGGCACGGGGAGGGGAGTGGTTCTTCTTCTCGCTGGCTAGTAGCTGGGTGGGAGTTCTCATCCTGCGTGTCTAGCACATCATGACCGCCCAGGGGATGTTGATGCTGTCCTGTGGGAAGCTGATGCGTATCCTGTTCTCCTCGCAAGTCCTCTTGTTCCTCAGCAATATGCTCCTCAAGAGGGGGATCGATAGAACGGATGGGGGGTACCGAGACTGGAGCTACTACTGCGGGGGTTGAACAACTATCTGCTTCAGGGTCACGGAGACTGGCCGGTCCCTGTCCCGGGTGAGGGATGGGGGCTGGCTGCTGAGGAGGTGACACTGAAGGCTGAGATATCTGCAACGAGAAATCGGAGGGACGTATTAGTATTCATGTTCAATTGTTATTTCAAGGTTAAAGGAAGATTGTTGTAGGAGGAAATTAAATGATACAACAAAACAAACTATGTATCAAATCTCAAAATTTCGCCTAGTTATGGGTTCCCTGTGATAAGGTTAAAGAAAGATTTTTCTAGGAGGAAATTAAATAATACAACAAAACAAACTATCAAATCTCTAAATTTCGCCTAATTTTTTATGAGTTCTCTGTGACCTGTGATACTTCACAGATTCGTCTCTAATGTTGCAAAACTACCATATTGTCTTGTTCTTTGTTGACTTTGTTTTTTAGTTCTAATAATTGGTTTTTAAGTTCTTATCTATGTAGATATTTTCTACTTATGCTTACTTTCTTTGTCCCTAACTTGAAGTATTGACAATGTAAGATAGGTACCAGTTTGGTTTGTATTTACAAATAAATAAATAAATTCTAGATTGTCCAGTGTCCACGTACCTCAAAATCCTCCTGAGTAGTAGTATTAGCGGTGTTGCTGTTGTTGGGGGGCGGGGCGGCGTTGTTCTCTTCTGTCATGGTGTTGTTGGGGGGCGAGCTGTTGTGTCCCAGGCCCGGTTGTTGCGGGGCTGGGGGGTGCAGCATGGGCGAGGGCGATGGGTGCGGAGAGGGGATGGACAGAGGGGGGCCGGGGGGCATGTGCTGCTGGTCGGATGGGTTCATGACCCCGGGGGGCATAGAGTTTTGGGGCCCCGGAGCGTGCTGGGTGGCGGGGTGGTACATGTGGGGATGCGTGTGGGGGTGCATGTGGGATTGGGATTGCATGTGATGCATCTGTTGCATGCTCGGGTGCGTGTGCTGCATGTGATGCTGCTGGGCTGCTTGGGCCTGAGCGTGGGCCTGTCAACAGAGGAGAACAGGGATTAGTATATTTACATCCAGGACAGTAACCCCCGGGCCCAAAGAGTGAGTTTTAACTTCGTTGAACTTTGATGCATCTGTTGCATGCTCGGGTGCGTGTGCTGCATGTGATGCTGCTGGGCTGCTTGGGCCTGAGCGTGGGCCTGTCAACAGAGGAAAACAGGGATTAGTATATTTACATCCAGGACAGTAACCCCCAGGGCCAAAGAGTGAGTTTAAATTTCGTTGAACTATTAATCTTGGTTTAAACAAAACTCTGATTGGCTAATTTTTATTCTGAACTTTTTAAAAATCAACCAATCAGATTGCTTAATCCAAGAGTAAAACCTGAACCGAGTTTAAACTCACTTTGTGGCCCTGGCCTGACTTTTCTCGGTTCCATTCCTCTCCTTGCTAGAACTGTAAACAAGGTATATTCCATTCTAAATTGCCCAATACTTGAATTACACTTGCACTTATCAAGTACAATCACTACAAACATGGTCAAGGGTCTACCTTGCCCTTGGAATCAATTTAATATGAAGAAATTATTTATTAAGAAAAGCGTTCATGACATGGGAAGTATTATTGTACTTTCAAGTGAAATTTTAAAAACAAGACTACGAATACATTAACAGCTATGGGATTAGAAAACTGTTCAGAAAAGAAGTGAGAAGTTAGGGTTAAACGCATTAGAAACCTCTAGTTTGTATGAATAATAATAAAATATCATCAGTCATTAGATTTTGAACCAGGTTTTGAATGATACATTCCAGTTAAGAATGATAACTTTTCAAGTTCCTTTAGCTTTATTTGTTTACTTAATACAAAAATACCAATTGATGTCAATTAGGTTCTTTTCTTATTGATTCCATTTGTGGAAGCTTTTTTTTTTTTTTTTTTTTTTTTTTTTCAACTCTTTTATTTGTTTATTTTCATCTTCTTTTTTATGAGGGAGGTTTGTTTATAGGGGACTGAGTACATATCTACGTGTTACCCTACAAGTCATAAAAGATCTAATCAAGTCGGAGTGACATAGGGCTCAAATAGGCCATGGCCATATAGAGAGGAATTTTTCCTAGGGTAAATATGGGAAAATGACCCAATACTCAACTCCGAGCATTTGAAAACAACATATTAAGCTTCTAAGAAAAATTGTTAAATTCCTAGCTAAAATATTAAGCTCCGAAGAAAAAATTATTGAAATCCTAACCACATACCTGTCTCCTGTGAGGGAGAAAACATATTTTGTTGTTGACAACTTCTAATAAATTTCTTGCTAAATTTCTGATTTCAATACAAGTAGAAACCTAGAGAAATGAAGAACTCCTGTGAGGGAGAAAACATATTTTGTTGTTGACAACTTCTAATAAATTTCTTGCTAAATTTCTGATTTCAATACAAGTAGAAACCTGGAGAAATGAAGAACTACTTAACAAATGAAGAGGAGAAAAAATATTTGAACTTGTTTCTGATGCTGAAAGAAAGAGTTTAAAATGAATAATAGGTAAAATATGGAGATGTAGGAACAATAGGTAGGTAATAGAATAGTAACCTGGCCGGTCCCTGTCCCGGGTGAGGGATGGGGGCTGGCTGCTGAGGAGGTGACACTGAAGGCTGAGATATCTGCAACGAGAACCCGGAGGGACGTATTAGTATTCGTGTTCAATTGTTATTTCAAGGTTAAAGGAAGATTGTTGTAGGAGGAAATTAAATGATACAACAAAACAAACTAAGTATATATCAAATCTCAAAATTTCGTCTAGTTATGGGTTCCCTGTGATAAGGTTAAAGACAGATTTCTCCAGGAGGAAATTAAATAATACAACAAAACAAACTATCAAATCTCTAAATTTCGCCTATTTTTTATGAGTTCCCTGTGATACTTCACAGATTTGTCTCGAATGTTGCAAAACTACCATATTGTGTTGTTCTTTGTTTTTTTACTTTTTTTTAGTTCTAATAATTGGTTTTTAAGTTCTTATCTATGTAGATATTTTCTAGTTATGCTTACTATTTGAGTTTTTTTTTTTTTTTTAATCAACCAAGAGTTAAACTTAAACCGAGCGCCCAGCCCAAAATGACATCATCCCCAGGGACCAAAATACAAAGGATTATCTATCAATAGGTGCAATAAGGGACCTAAAAAGTTTATGGTAGGAACAGCCGCAGGGTCAATTTCATTTTTTCTACAACTTGAAGGAGGATAAAAGACGGAAAATAAACGACCTTGAAAGAAGTGCCTACTATGCAATTCCGGAGAGTAAAATCTAAAAATAATGGTCTTGAATTCCCTTAACTTAAAATCTCAACGAAACAAACAATACTTCTTACAAAAAGGTATACGTAACTTTGTGAATTTCCATTTAATATTTTGAAATGAAGGGAAAGTAACTAATATAATTGATTAAGAAGTATCCAAACTTTGAGAATTATATCAGTTACTTACTTTCCCAAAAGTTTAGAAGGTATACGTTGAATAAGTCTACTATGCCAAAATCCTGGGTTCAACAGTTCATCAATGATGTGAACTTACCCAGAAGATGCAAAGTAGATGAAACTCCGAGTCAGGATAATAAGACTTGTAAGTATCCATTGTTAAACATAACATGAGTAAAATAGTATTTAAAAAGGATGTCTAAATTAAATAAATTCATGAATAATTAACTTACCCTAAGCTGAGACTCGGGTGTGGGAGGCATACAGTACAACTCTTGCAGTTGCTGCTGTAGAGCTGCAACGAAACATGATTATTTTATTGAAATAATAGGTATTGATGATAGTAAATAACAATCCCATCTTGACACTATCAGGGATGGAACAAAAGATTCTGAGTTTCTATGCTGGATTTTTCAGTTGTTTCTCAATAGCTGTGGAAAATAATGTTGGAGAAAGAAAACACAGAACAACTTTCAAAGTAATTTATTGATTTTTACACTAAGGCCTCTTTTACGGGCCGATGATTACCAGAGGAGTTAATATCAAGATAACAGTTTGCTATCACTATCAGATGTTTGTTAACTTTTCCATAAAAGAAAGTTTTCGTACCGCAATATTGCACAACTCCGAGTTTAAACTTGGTTTGAGATTAAGATCAATCTTGCTGATGAGACACTCCCCCTCCTCCTTGTCCTCCGTACATGCTAGGTGCTAGGCCTGTGGATAGGGAAGAATTAGCACATTTATTTACTTAGACATTATTCATTATAATTCGCTGTAAACAAACAAAAGAAACTACAAAGGGCGAAATTATTGCCTGGGGACAATCTCTACCATACAACCCAGATGACCCTTCAACCCATATTGATCAACAAGTGAAAGAATAAAACAGTAAAATGAGCCAAGCAAAAGTAAAAAAAAGTGGTGAAGCTGAGAGCCTCTTCACAATTTTCGAGGGTATCACAGCACAACTAAGAACTTCCTTTGTATTTCTTTGACTCTTGTTTCATTTTTACATACAACCCAGATGACCCTTCAACCCATATTGATCAACAAGTGAAAGAATAAAACAGTAAAATGAGCCAAGCAAAAGTAAAAAAAAAAGTGGTGAAGCTGAAAGCCTCTTCACAATTTTCGAGGGTATCACAGCACAACTAAGAACTTCCTTTGTATTTCTTTGACTCTTATTTCATTTTTATGACTCTTATTTCATTCTTTCCAAGCCGAGAATCGAACCCATTGCTGATGAGACACTCCCCCTCCTCCTTGTCCTCCGTACATGCTAGGTGCTAGGCCTGTGGATAGGGAAGAATTAGCACATTTATTTACTTAGACATTATTCATTATAATTCGCTGTAAACAAACAAAAGAAACTACAAAGGGCGAAATTATTGCCTGGGGACAATCTCTACCATACAACCCAGATGACCCTTCAACCCATATTGATCAACAAGTGAAAGAATAAAACAGTAAAATGAGCCAAGCAAAAGTAAAAAAAAAGTGGTGAAGCTGAGAGCCTCTTCACAATTTTCGGGGGTATCACAGCACAACTAAGAACTTCCTTTGTATTTCTTTGACTCTTATTTCATTCTTCCCAAGCCGAGAATCGAACCCACTCGGTCACGGAGGTTTTTTAGATTGGAAGATCTGAAAATTAGTAATTAAGAGACTTAACGGGACATATTGTCAGAATGAAGGAAACACAGATAGCAAGGATAGCGTTTGAGGAGAATGTTGAGGGATACCGATTGAGAGGAAGACATCGAACCCACTCGGTCACGGAGGTTTTTTAGATTGGAAGATCTGAAAATTAGTAATTAAGAGACTTAACGGGGCATGTTGTCAGAATGAAGGAAACACAGATAGCAAGGATAGCGTTTGAGGAGAATGTTGAGGGATACCGATTGAGAGGAAGACCACGATCTAGTTGGAAAGACAACATAAAGAAGAATGAAGAGCTCATGGGAATCAATCTGGAAGAATGGAAGCAAGCGGCTCTGGAGAGAGGAGAATGGGTAGCTGTAATACCACAGGCATATGGTCGTTAAGGCCGTGGAAAGACAACATAAAGAAGAATGAAGAGCTCATGGGAATCAATCTGGAAGAATGGAAGCAAGCGGCTCTGGAGAGAGGAGAATGGGCAGCTGTTGTACCACAGGCATATGGTCGTTAAGGCCACAGGCAAGGATAAGTGAGTATCAAAATAATATGAGGGAAAAAGATGTCAAAAAGCAGTGAAAATGACCCGTACCTGTTGAAGGTCGGGGTGAGGGTTCGAATCCAATGGGCGGATGACCCTTGTGTCCGGTGGGATCTCCAGACATCATGCTGCTAGGGTCCATCTTGTTGCCGTTCTGCTGGTAGGAGTTCTCCCCATAGGAAGGACCTCCAGAGGACACCATTCCAGCAGAGTCCATCGGGTTACTCACCGAGGACTGGCTCGATGAACTTTGGTCTCCTGTGAGGGAGAAAACATATTTTGTTGTTGACAACTTCTAATAAATTTCTTGCTAAATTTCTAATTTCAATACAAGTAGAAACCTAAAGAAATGAAGAAGTAGGTACTTAACAAATGAAGAGGAGAAAAGAATATTTGAACTTGTTTCTGATGCTGAAAGAAAGAGTTTAAAATGAATAATAGGTAAAATATGGAGAAGTAGGAACAAAAGTTAGGTAATAAAATGAATAATAGGTAAAATATGGAGAAGTAGGAACAAAAGTTAGAACACTTTTAGAATATGAGAGATTAAAGGTAAATAGAACTCTTAAACTTTAGAAAAGGGGCATAACATGAGTAGTTGTAAAGTTGTATCACTTATTTTTCACTGCTAGCGGAGACAACACGAGGTACACAATAGGGCTGCCTGGAAGAGACTGACAAGAAACGCAGACGAAGACCCTATTAAAATAGGAAAAGGCTAGAAAGAATAAGTAAGACAACTTACCTCTCGTGGTAGGGGTGGGCATGGGGTGTTGAGGATAAGGTGACTCCAGACTGGCGGCAGCAGCTGCAGCCGAATACATGGATGACTGCAGAATACAATGAGGTCCGCCCATACAGTGGGGTTCATTAACATCGTGCTGCTGCAAGATGGCCAATCTCTCCTGTAGATGATTGATCTGAAAAACACGATAGAATAAATCATGTAAAACTGGACTTGAGTGTTTTGGCACTAAAAACTGACCATCGCACATTTCAGCCGATTTCATTACATTCCTTCCTATAGGATAAGGAAAGTAAAAAGTGGCATAATGAATAGACATTCAAGGAGTTCAGAGTATAAGTATTAAGTACCTCAATCAAAGCGACCAAGGGAAACACACAACAATTGAACATTTTTGTTATAATATCAAACACTAGGTATCTCGAAAAGCTTTAGTGCCTATAACACCAAGGTTTAAGAAAAGCACAAAAAGCACAATATTGGCAGCAGAAAGAACAATCATCCTTTTCAAAGAAATAAAGTAATTTTATTAATCACATATTTCTTATTTAACTATCTAGATTCTAGATTTACCCAACACAAAACTTTTTTTTAAGCTGAAAACAGATATACAAAAATTCCAGGAAATTTGGACGTGAGGTGAGGGCTCCCCTCGAGCTTCATTTTTCTCCTTTACCGTAGGCCCCAGCCTCCGAAAATTTTGAAGTACCCCCTAGGGCGACCTCGCGGCACATTGCTCGAGAACCACTGGCACTGGCTTAATAAAAGAATTGAACTTGAACCAAGAGGAAGATCACGGTGCAGAATAAGCGAAGACTTACCTCCTGTTACCATGGTGGGGGGACGAGCCGTGCTATCGTAAGCACCGTGGTTCCCATGGTACATACTTTGCTGCTGTTGTTGCTGCTGTTGCTGCGAGTGTGCATTCGGGTCCATGTGATTACCTATAGGGTAGAAACAACAAAAAATGAGAATCCTACAAGTTGCTGAACTGAGAACCCTAATCATGTAAAACTGGACTTGAGTGTTTTGGCACTAAAAACTGACCATCGAACATTTCAGCCGATTTCATTACTTTCCTTCCTATAGGATAAGGAAAGTAAAAAGTGGCATAATGAATAGACATTCAAGGAGTTCAAAGTAAAAGTATTAAGTACCTCAATCAAAGCGACCAAGGGAAACACGACCAACTCCCATTTTTCAGAAGGAAACTTTACAACAATGCTTCTTACAAAAAGGTATACGTAACTTTGTGAATTTCCATTTAATATTTTGAAATGAAGGGAAAGTAACTAATATAATTGAATTAAGAAGTATCCAAACTTTGAGAATTATATCAGTTACTTACTTTCCCAAAAATTTAGAAGGTATACGTTGAATAAGTCTACTATGCCAAAATCCTAGGTTCAACAGTTCATCAATGATGTGAACTTACCCAGAAGATGCAAAGTAGATGAAACTCCGAGTCAGGATAATAATACTTGTAAGTATCCATTGTTAAACATAACATGAGTAAAATAGTATTTAAAAAGGATGTCTAAATTAAATAAATTCATGAATAATTAACTTACCCTAAGCTGAGACTCGGGTGTGGGAGGCATACAGTACAACTCTTGCAGTTGCTGCTGTAGAGCTGCCATTTCCTGCTGATGAGACACTCCCCCTCCTCCTTGTCCTCCGTACATGCTAGGTGCTAGGCCTGTGGATAGGGAAGAATTAGCACATTTATTTACTTAGACATTATTCATTATAATTCGCTGTAAACAAACAAAAGAAACTACAAAGGGCGAAATTATTGCCTGGGGACAATCTCTACCATACAACCCAGATGACCCTTCAACCCATATTGATCAACAAGTGAAAGAATAAAACAGTAAAATGAGCCAAGCAAAAGTAAAAAAAAAAGTGGTGAAGCTGAAAGCCTCTTCACAATTTTCGAGGGTATCACAGCACAACTAAGAACTTCCTTTGTATTTCTTTGACTCTTATTTCATTTTTATGACTCTTATTTCATTCTTTCCAAGCCGAGAATCGAACCCATTCGGTCACGGAGGTTTTTTAGATTGGAAGATCTGAAAATTAGTAATTAAGAGACTTAACGGGGCATGTTGTCAGAATGAAGGAAACACAGATAGCAAGGATAGCGTTTGAGGAGAATGTTGAGGGATACCGATTGAGAGGAAGACCACGATCTAGTTGGAAAGACAACATAAAGAAGAATGAAGAGCTCATGGGAATCAATCTGGAAGAATGGAAGCAAGCGGCTCTGGAGAGAGGAGAATGGGCAGCTGTTGTACCACAGGCATATGGTCGTTAAGGCCACAGGCAAGGATAAGTGAGTATCAAAATAATATGAGGGAAAAAGATGTCAAAAAGCAGTGAAAATGACCCGTACCTGTTGAAGGTCGGGGTGAGGGTTCGAATCCAATGGGCGGATGACCCTTGTGTCCGGTGGGATCTCCAGACATCATGCTGCTAGGGTCCATCTTGTTGCCGTTCTGCTGGTAGGAGTTCTCCCCATAGGAAGGACCTCCAGAGGACACCATTCCAGCAGAGTCCATCGGGTTACTCACCGAGGACTGGCTCGATGAACTTTGGTCTCCTGTGAGGGAGAAAACATATTTTGTTGTTGACAACTTCTAATAAATTTCTTGCTAAATTTCTGATTTCAATACAAGTAGAAACCTAGAGAAATGAAGAAGTACTTAACAAATGA
Source organism: Diaphorina citri (assembly GCF_000475195.1). Classification (NCBI taxonomy): domain Eukaryota; kingdom Metazoa; phylum Arthropoda; class Insecta; order Hemiptera; family Psyllidae; genus Diaphorina; species Diaphorina citri. The sequence continues at coordinate 349,866 of NW_007377465.1, forward strand.
AGAGGAGAAAAGAATATTTGAACTTGTTTCTGATGCTGAAAGAAAGAGTTTAAAATGAATAATAGGTAAAATATGGAGATGTAGGAACAATAGGTAGGTAATAGAATAGTAACTTACCTGAAGGCATGCCAGGATGAGAGCCAGGATCCCGCTGTCCAGGTCCAGAGTTAAATCCCATGTTACCATTTGTATTGCCAGAACTTCCCATGTCCGGATGTTGCTTCACATCCATGCCAGGTGACTTCTGACTACTGCCAGTCCCTTGGCTTCCTTGTGATCCTCCCGGGGGTGGTTGTCCTGGCTGTTGCTGCGGACTTAGCGAGGACTGAGTCTGTTGTTCATCATTTGATATGGAGGGCTGGTAGGAATTGAGTGAGGGATCTGTCATAGCACCCATGTTACCATTGTGAGGACCGCGGGGTGGCCATTGTTGTTGTGCTGATCTGTAGGGGGGATAATCTGAAGCGCCAGTAGATACACCAGGCATGACAAGTTGCTCCAACTGTTGTAATGTACTCTGCTGCGGATAAGTCGGAGGACCTTGACTTGCATTAGACTTGGGTGTTATGGAGCTAGCAGGTCGCGGGGATAAGGTCATCTGCTGGCCAGGATGTTGGTGAGGACTCTGAGGATGTGACGTTGGCTTGGCAGGTGACATGACAGGACGTGGTGACATCTGAGGTCGCGGTGACATTTGAGGTCTGGGTGACATCTGAGGGGAGAGTTGAGGGAATGGCGCTCTATATTGTGGCTGAGGACTATCTCCCTGTGCTTGCTGTTGAGATTGTTGCTGTTGTGCGCTGGCTGGGGTAGACTTCTGACTGCTACTAGGTGCCGGGCTGGGCCCTGGTAACTGTGAGACTGCAGAAGGGTTTGATGCTGTTGTGCGCTGGCTGGGGTAGACTTCTGAGTGCTACTAGGTGCCGGGCTGGGCCCTGGTAACTGTGAGACTGCAGAAGGGTTTGG
>NW_007377465.1:352566-419864 GCF_000475195.1 Diaphorina citri
TACTATAGGGTGAAAGCAACCAAAACTGAAATCCTACAAGTTCGCTGACTGACGAAACCCCCTCACAAAGTCTGGCTGGACCGACATATCAAATCGGCCGAGTAGCACTCCCAATAATTCAACACGAGCACCTCGGTTACCAGGCTAGCACAGCTCAGCTCTGAGCTCATTTCACCGCCCGGGCCCACGAAATGAGCTTTAAACTATTCAAGAGTTAAGTTTTAATCTTGGGTTTAAAAAAAAAATGTGTTGGTTAATTTTTTTTTTTTTTTTTTTTTTTTTTTTTTTTTAATCAACCAATCAGATTGGTTAATTCCAGAGTTAAACTTAAACCGAGCGCCCAGCCCAAAATGACATCATCCCCAGGGACCAATATACAAAGGATTATCTATCAATAAGTGCAATAAGGCACCTAAAAAGTTTATGGTAGGAACAGCCGCAGGGTCAATTTCATTTTTTCTAAAACTTGAAGGAGGATAAAAGACGGAAAATAAACGACCTTGAAAGAAGTGCCTACAATGCAATTCCGGAGAGTAAAATCTAAAAATAATGGTCTTGAATTCCCTTAACTTAAAATCTCAACGAAATGTTTACACCCCCACCATTTACTTTAATTATCACCCCCCCCCCTCAATAACACCCTTTAACATGGATCTTTTCTTTACTCTGCTATTGCCATTCAGCAAAAGCTAAACCTGCTACAACAATAACACCCTTTTCTCTTACAAGCCATTGAAGAAATGTATCTATTTGGTCTCTGGTATTAATCCTGTTTTAGATCATGTTGGAGAAAGAAAACACAGAACAACTTTCAAAGTAATTTATTGATTTTTACACTAAGGCCTCTTTTACGGGCCGATGATTACCAGAAGAGGAGTTAATATCAAGATTACAGTTTGCTATCACTATCAGATGTTTGTTAACATCCATAAAAGAAAGTTTTCGTACCACAAGATTGCATAACTCCGAGTTTAAACTTGGTTTGAGATTAAGATCAATCTGATTGGTCAGTTTCAAACTTTTGAGCCAAATTAAACTGCTCAATCCAAGAGGTCTTATAATCCAACTTGGTCAAGTTTAAACTCGGATTTTGGTCCTAACCATTAGAGTTTCTACGCATGCGCTAGAAGAACTCTGATCCGTTCAATGTTCAACCCAGTAGATAACCTTGTTTATCCTGCTCGAATGAGAGAGACTAAAAAGTCCCTTTACCCCAGCAGTTTAAAGAAGGTCTCGTGTATTTTATAGGTTTAAGAACATAATACTTACAGTGGATTTCACCAGACAGAACAACTTTCAAAGTAATTTATTGATTTTTACACTAAGGCCTCTTTTACGGGCCGATGATTACCAGAGGAGTTAATATCAAGATTACAGTTTGCTATTACCATCAGATGTTTGTTAACTTCCATAAAAGAAAGTTTTCGTACCGCAATATTGCATAACTCCGAGTTTAAACTTGGTTTGAGATTAAGATCAATCTGATTGGTCAGTTAAAAACTTTTGAGCCAAATTAAACTGCTCAATCCAAGAGGTCTTATAATCCAACTTGGTCAAGTTTAAACTCAGATTTTAGTTCTACGCATGCGCAGGAAATCTGATCCGTTCAATGTTCAACCCAGTAGATAACCTTGTTTATCCTGCTCGAATGAGAGAGACTTAAAAAGTCCCTTTACCCCAGCAGTTTCAACAAGGTCTCGTGTATTTTATAGGTTTAAGAACATAATACTTACAGTGGATTTCACCAATGTTTTTTCACCTCCTAGAAGGTCTGTTGATTAGTGCCATTTGATTTATATAGGCTTAACAGGTCTGTTAAGCTAATAGGCTGTAAGGAGCTAAAAAGGAGGTTGGTGAAACCCTACCATAATGTTACATCAAAAGACCTTTGGGCACTGGGAACAGATAACTGTGAAAATGGACAATAATATTTGGACCATAGCAGTTACAGGTCCCTCTGTCAAACCTCTTAAAAAAAAAGCTAGAGTAGCCTTATAAGCGCTAGGCCGCGGGTTCGATTCCTGCCCGGGGCAGATTTTATCCTGATGGGATAATCTTCGTTCTCGGAACGGCTGGCTGACCATAGCAGTTACAGGTCCCTCTGTCAAACCTCTTAAAAAAAAAGCTAGAGTAGCCTTATAAGCGCTAGGCCGCGGGTTCGATTCCCGCCCGGGGGCGGATTTTATCCTGATGGGATAATCTTCGTTCTCGGAACGGCTGGCTTTCTCCAATTCTCCTAAGCCTTTTCTTATTTCAGTAGGGTGGTGTTTCTTGTCAGTCTCTTCCAGGCAGCCCTATTGTGTACCTCGTGTCCTGATAAATTTTTCTCACGCCGTCTTGATTCACTCTAAATGAGTGGTTTAAAATAAATCAAATTGGATTCTAGAACGTTAAGCTTAAGGAAACAATAGTTGCTTCAGACGATAGGTAACGAAACGACGGTGATGCTCACACACGACATCAGTCTGTTCACTTACCACTTAACCAGAGAGGAAGTTCATTTGAGAGCGTTGATGTTAATACTGTAAAAGATATTGAACACACATTTGTAACTTTGTGCGAAATAAAGACCAAATTTTTAGCATCATCTTACCTGAGGAGAAATCACTCCCGAAGGAGGCCAGCTTGGCCAGGGGCGACTCGTTGTGCATCTGGTACGGCGGCTGTTGCACGTAGCCGCCCGCCTGGGCTTGAACCGAGTCTGGGCCCAGGTCCGGCAATCCGTCGAGCACACTGCCGCCCACATCTTCACCGAATATGTCGTACGAGTCCATAGGAAGGCAGAACCTGACTAGGAACTGACTGTGCGGCCCAGGGCGGGAACCGGCATACGGAACGGGGGGTTCTTCATTCCACTACACGAGACAATGCGACTGAAACACACAACACACACGGAGGTTCTAATAATTCTGGACCGCTTATCTCTGGATACAGTAGAATACTCGGCTTGTGCTACCAGAAAGAGATTGAAAAGTCTCTTTATTTTGGAATACAATATTTGAAATAAAGAAACGATGTTAATAAATAAAATTACAATTTATTTATTTCTAATCTTATATTATAAAAACAAGTTTCTGATAAGAACATGAGTACACATCACTTAAAAAAAAAGTTGTGTTCACTTTTGTTTGTCATTGAAGGTACTTTTGCTATTTAGCTTTTTATGCTTTTCCCAAAAAAGAAATACCTACATTCTATGAATTATATCTTACAAATGACCTTTGTCTGACTCAATAATTTTACACGAGACAATGCGACTGAAACACACAACACACACGGAGGTTCTAATAATTCTGGACCGCTTATCTCTGGATACAGTAGAATACTCGACTTGTGCTACCAGAAAGAGATTGAAAAGTCTCTTCATTTTGGAATACAATATTTGAAATAAAGAAACGATGTTAATAAATAAAATTACAATTTATTTATTTCTAATTTCTGATAAAAACATGAGTACACATCACTTAAAAAAAAAAGTTGTGTTCATTGAAGGTACTTTTGCTATTTAGCTTTTTATGCTTTTCCCAAAAAAGAAATACCTACATTCTATGAACTATATCTTACAAATGACCTTTGTTACAATATTTGAAATAAAGAAACGATGTTAATAAATAAAATTACAATTTATTTATTTCTAATTTCTGATAAAAACATGAGTACACATCGCTTAAAAAAAAAGTTGTGTTCACTTTTGTTTGTGATTGAAGGTACTTTTGCTATTTAGCTTTTTATCCTTTTCCCAAAAAAGAAATACCTACATTGCTACATTCTATGAATTACATATATCTTACAAATGACCTTTGCCTGACTCAATAATTTCATGAAACTGCTGGGGTTTGAACCACCAATGCCTCAGCAACTAACTACACTAGTGTGGCTCAAGGGAGGACAGGAGAGGAGGGAGAAGGGGGAGGAGGGAGGAAGTGAGAAGAGGAAGGGAGAGGAGGAGGGGAGAGAAAAGGGAGGAAGGTAAAAGAGGAGTAAAATAAAAGGAGGAAGAGAGAGGAGGATAGAGGGAAAGGGGGAGGAAGGGAGAAGAGAGGAAGAATGAAAGAGGAAGGGGAAGGAGAGGGAGGAAGGTAAAAGAGGAGTAAAATAAAAGAGGGAGGAAGAGAGAAGGAGAGGAGGGGGAAAGGGAGGGAGGGAGAGGAGAGAAGGAGAAAAACAATGAATATCAAGTAGTTACATACTTAACTTATTTTAAAGGAGGAAGAGAGAGGAGGATAGAGGGAAAGGGGGAGGAAGGGAGAAGAGAGGAAGAATGAAAGAGGAAGGGGAAGGAGAGGGAGGGAGAGGAGAGAAGGAGAAAAACAATGCATATCAAGTAGGTACATACTTAACTTATTTCAACAAAAAAAACATCAGGGGATCCCAAAAAGGATATTTCCAACCATTTCCCGATTTTGAAAATTTGAACCGATTGCAATACTTTCATTACTAGTATAGCTCGCTATACTGTAGTAATAGAAAGTAACAATATCGGTATTTGGTACTCAGGTAATACCTAGTTAATTGTCCTTCATTTGGCCATATTAATACATAGTAAAAAGAAAGAAAAAAAAAAGAGGAAAAAGGAGGAAAAACTCATGGTCATAAATTCAAAGGAAAGCTCCACGTACATTGAATTGAATTTTTGGGGAGTTGGGGGGAGGACCTGTGTCAAGATAATTACCTCTTCCATACTCCCCTGACCTCTTAAAAAGTGTATACTTTTTTTTTCTTTTTCAGCCATTGTTCTGTAACCTCTTCTTTTCCCTTACCCCCCCACCATTTACTTTAATTATCCCCCCCCCCCCCTCAATAACACCCTTTAACATGGCTAGAGCTAGAGACCATCACCCCGGTGATACAAAAAGGCATCTTTTCTTTACTCTGCTATTGCCATTCAGCAAAAACTAAACCTGCTACAACAATAACACCCTTTTCTCTTACAAGCCATTGAAGAAATGTATCTATTTGGTGGGTGCATGCCTTTGTTCCGGGTAAAAATCGGGAAATCCGTATTTTTTCACCATTTTGCTAGTTTGTACCGTATATTCCGAAAAAAAAGTTGGCAACCCTATTGAGGACTTCCATCAATTCTGTACCTATATCATTTTCATATGTTTGGTTGTGCAGGTGACTATGCACTACTAAAAGTCATGTGTCTTATGTTGGCAAAGTGATTTAGGATTTGTTCACCATTCCCACACAGCCACACACTTACCTAACCTGCCTCGGTGACTGTCAAGGCAAAGTGATTTAGGATTTGTTCACCATTCCCACACAGCCACACACTTACCTAACCTGCCTCGGTGACTGTCAAACCTGCCTCAAGACGCTCGCTTGTTAAACAGGAGGGCGTGGGTTCAATCCCAGCCGAGGTATGGAATTTTATCCTCATATAATTTGAGAATTTGACCACAATAATAGTAGTAGCCTACTGCTGGAGTAAAGGGACTTTTCAGTCCTATGCGAGCAGTATAAATAAGCACTATTATTATTATTACCTACTAGATTCCTTTCAAACAGACCATAAAACCCTTTTGTGAATGATCCTCTATTTTAAAATTATTACCCCTATGCGAGCAGTATAAATAAGCACTATTATTATTATTACCTACTAGATTCCTTTCAAACAGACCATAAAACCCTTTTGTGAATGATTCTCTATTTTAAAATTATTACATAAGTATTGTAAAATGTCTGATTAGTTTACAATTCTACCCCTAACAACTCTTTTTCTTGTTGTAGACTGCCAAATTGTGAAGAGGTAAAAACTTATAGAAGGGGAAAAGCTATACGCTTATGCAAGTATTGTAAAATGTCTGATTAGTTTACAATTCTACCCCTAACAACTCTTTTTCTTGTTGTAGACTGCCAAATTGTGAAGAGGTAATAACTTATAGAAGGGGAAAAGCTATACGCTTATGATAATAATAATAATGCAACATAAAGCTGTACATCCTTCCCCCTTCCAGAAGTATTAAAGTTGAGTTTGTGAAATATAGACCCTTATTCTCCATCTCTGACATGAATAATACTTTGTACTTAGCTTAAAGTAAATTAAGGGTACACAGCTAAACAAGATGCTAGATACTAGATACCCATCTACATGGTTTGTAGGATAGAGAAGATGAGACTACTGGAATAAAATTATCAAAAAAATAATATAAAAGTAGGTTTTCATGCACATGCACATCCTAAAACACTTCAAAGCTTGTATTGAGCACAGATTGTAACTCCAGGGACATACTTGATACTTACTAACTAATCTTGAAACAAAATTAATTGAAATGGTCATGGAATAATCTTCTATGGGCAGTGACTTCAATTGACTTACAACTAACAACACTGAATTTGAGTCTTGCAAAATTAAAAGTTACCCGTAATAATGATTATCACCACAAATTGAATGGCAGAGTAGGCAGCAAAATACTTCTGCTAGATACATTTCAAAACAAAATGAATGCAAATGAAATATCTGTAGGTAATGCAACTCTTTACACTTGTATAAGATTGACCTGTATATTGTACTGTACAGAGACTAATGATGTAGAATTGTAGATAGCTATAAAGCCTGTAGATGTTACCTATGTGTAATTAGATACACAACTTTCATCTTGAAGTTTGAGAGTTCCTTAAACATGTCAATCTAAATACAATCCACATGCAATGTACCTACCTAAATATTCAACAAAATTGAATAATCTTGGTTGAAATGAAAAAGTAGAAAATGAAAAGAGAATGGGACGGTACCTAGATATTGAGTAATAATAAAATTCAAGTAATTCATCACAAACATTGGAATAATAATAATAATATTCTCCGTGTCCGATTGTCATTCTTGCTCAAAACAAAACTCAAGACAAATTCTCATCTCCACATAAAATGTTTTGCCGAATCAAATATTGATGCTATTTTAAAGAAATATACGGAAAATGAAGATAAAACTTTCAAAAAAAGCTAATAATTATGAAATAATATAATAATAACCTAGCTATACGAACAATGAACTTTGCAAAACGCCATTTCAAGAAATGTCCTCTTTTCGGCTTGGGTCTATCCAATACGTTCGATACAATACAATTGGAAGATTAAAATAATATTTGTAAAAAAATCTCTAGAATTACATGAGATGAGGTGCGGTAACTTGAAGAACAAAAGAAACTTACTGGCCCATGGTTAACCATCATATTGTCAATCCTTTCAAGGTAAAGAATAAATATCACAATACGTACTAAGAAGAAATAGTTAAAGGGAATTTTCATTGTGTTGAGCTTGAGCATAAATGTTGTCACAAAAATGTTGTTCCCCGCTTAATACACTACGCTTAATTTTATTACTTGACTTGGTCTCGACCCCACCAACCTCCAGATCCACAGTCCACCGTGTTACTAACCAATAAAGAGAAGAGAAACTAATCGAGAATATGGTATGACCTCTTTATTTTTGTGTCTGATAGCTGGTTCTGTCATAAACTTATCTGCCAAATGGCAATTAAAATGAGATATCACTTTTCGTACCTAATAATTATGTAGGTACATACTCTATATTGATGTAGGTTTTTTTTAGGTTTGATAGAGGGAACTGTAACGGCTAAGGTCTTCTTCTTATTGTCCCGAAAGCAAATAACCTAACAGAGAAGACAGGATAGGAGAAAGCCAGTCGTTCTAAGAACGAACTTTGTTTATTTAGGATAACATCCGCCCCGGGCAGAAACCCGCGACCTAGCGCTTACGAGGCACACGCGCTACCCTTCAAGCTAACTAGGCTGACTTTGTTAGGATAACATCCGCCCCGGGCAAAAACCCGTGACCTAGCGCTTACGAGGCACACGCGCTACCCTTCAAGCTAACTAGGCTGACTTTGATGGAGTTTAAAAACCAATTTTATGTTCTCATTCTCTAAGTAAATCAATGCCCCCATATGACACACTTTCATTCAAGAAAAAAGAATCCCTCATTTGAAATTCGTCGCTCAATATTCCCATTTGAGGAATCGCTAATGATGGTGACACACGAGATTTGTCTCATCTTAAGTCAAATGTTCTCATTTCAGATGAACACAGCAGCACCACAGACCACAGCTCCACATCACTCCAGCAATCCTTTCCTTTGAGGAAACATGAAGCCGAAACTTTCCGGCTCTATTCTCACTCCACAATGAAGTCTGTTTCACACATATTTACATTTTGTCTAAAATGGAATCTCACCGTATTAAATCTCAAAGCTTTTTGTGCTGTTAAATGGAGGTTTGCAGGTGGCATACTAGAGAAGAAGAAAATTGTGGTCTATTTTAAAGAAATCTGTAAAGAGTAGTTAGCTCTTCTGTGATTAATTTTTAGGGAAGCTGAGGAACAGCTTGCCCCTTTTTGGCTTTAGTTTGGCTTGTGTAATATGTGTATTTCCTCTCGGCCACCGTGTATAAAGAAGATCAGAGGAAAAGAGGATCTTCAAATATAACTATACATTAAAATAATATAATTTATTAGTTGATAGCTAGCTAGAAGAAAATAGTTGAATATTGAACCCTGATGTTTGGGACCAAGGCTGTAAAGAGTAGTTAGCTCTTCTGTGATTAATTTTTAGGGAAGCTGAGGAACAGCTTGCCCCTTTTTGGCTTTAGTTTGGCTTGTGTGAAAGTTGGTGCTCGAGACATGTTCTTCTTTACACCCCTTAGACAAGAGGGTAGCTAACTGGGACCATTACGTTGACACTGTCCCTGTCCATTTAACTTAATAAGAAGAACACACAATTAGATAACGCTACTATATGCACCATAATAATTGCAATAAAAAAAAATCGAATATCATACCTACACACACAAATCTTATGTAATACGCGAATAAAGTGATTACGCTGTCATTACGTGTAATGGTCCACATAAACAAAGTTCGTTCTTAGAGCGACTGGCTTTCTCCTATCCTGTCTTCTCTGTTAGGTTATTTGCTTTCGGGACAATAAGAATAAGACCTTAGCCGTTACAGTTCCCTCTATCAAACCTAAAAAAAACCTACATCAATATAGAGTATGTACCTACATATTAGGAACGAAAAGTGATATCTCATTTTAATTGCCATTTGGCAGATAAGTTTAAGACAGAACCAGCTATCCGACAAAACAATAAAGAGGCTATACCATATACTTGATTGGTTTCTTTTCTCTTTCATTGGTTAGCACGGTGAACTCTGGATCTGGAGGTTGGTGGGGTCGAGAGCAAGTCAAGTAATAAAATGAAGCGTAGTGTATTAAGCGGGGAACGACATTTTTGTGACAACATTTATGCTCAACATAATGAAAATTCCCTTTAACTATTTCTTCTTAGGTATTTCTTCTTAGTACGTATTGTGATATTTATTCTTTACCTTGAAAGGATTGACAATATGATGGTTAACCATGGGCCATTGCGACTTGGCGGCGGAAAAGTCCAAGGATTGACTCAATGGGAATCCACCATTCATCACAGACCCATTGCTGGACATAGTTTGACTAGGCCATCCCATATCTGAAAAGCACAGCAGACACATGACAATCAGTATATTGTTCATTTCATAAATTTGTCAGCATAAAAAATTCGAATATCATACCTACACACACAAATCTTATGTAATACGCGAATAAAGTGATTACGCTGTCATTACGTGTAATGGTCCACAACCATATCATGTAGAGCAATGTGCTATGACAAGTCGTGACAAATTTAGAGAGAATTACCTTGTGTTTTATCCCTCGTGCCCTGTGGTGCAGTTACTTGTCAGTAGTCATTTGGTTAGTGTACGGTTTAGTCGGGTTTCCTCTGGGTCAGTGATGTGGTACTCATTGTGCGAAATTTTAATACAGACCATTCTAAATAGTGATAAACGGAGTCGGGTTCGCCAGATCGGAACTTGAATCTTTGCGGGATTTAATAATTTAACAGTTCCAAATTTCCCGTTTTCGTATGATTAGTCGGGAGTTAAAACATAAATGAATAGCTCACCCCTAAAGGGGATTTAGCTAAAAATATTCGCCGCTGCTTCCTACACGCGACAGAAATTATATACAAGGTAATATTTGGGGGGACTGTTAGCCTAGTGGTAAAGCGTTTGCTTGACATGCAGAAGATCCCGGGTTCGAATCCCGCCATTGATAAAATTTTTTACGAGTACAAAACGAAGTTTCGATTTGAATTGCAAATATGTATTTCAATGGGTTACTTTCTGGTGTTTTCCTATTGACCCAGCACCTGAATGGAAAGTATTGTGTCTCTTCTCGCCCATCTGATGAGGGACATACTACGGGATGAGCATGCTACGACACAGACCACACACGTCTAATGTAGCAGTTGTTTCATTACGGTGAAATACTCATTTTTTTATAGTTCTATCAATTAATTTTTTTTTTCCCAAGACAAATATCCCTACTGACCTTTTCTTTCTCCTGCTTATCCTTGGCCTCCTTGTCCTTCTTCTTCTGATATTCCTCCAGCTCTTCTCCTTCTAGCCGAATCCTCTTCTTGACTTGCAGCGTCAGAAGTATTGTGTCTCTTCTCGCCCATCTGATGAGGGACATACTACGGGATGAGCATGATACGACACAGACCACATACGTCTAATGTAGCAGTTGTTTCATTACGGTGAAATACTCATTTTTTTATAGTTCTATCAATTAATCTTTCCCCCCCCCCAAGACAAATATCCCTACTGACCTTTTCTTTCTCCTGTTTATCCTCATTTTTTTATAGTTCTATCAATTAATCTTTTTTCCCCCCAAGACAAATATCCCTACTGACCTTTTCTTTCTCCTGTTTATCCTTGGCCTCCTTGTCCTTCTTCTTCTGATATTCCTCCAGCTCTTCTCCTTCTAGCCGAATCCTCTTCTTGACTTGCAGCGTCAGAGTTCGGTTACCTCCTAACTCTATGAGATCTCTGGCTAGTGTGCCTGGGGAGGTTCTGAAAATAATAAAGGAAAAGAGGTTATTTTGAGAATCGACGTGAACACACAAATTCTGAGAGTCTGAGGAAAAATAAAACCGAAAACCTGGAGTAGCCAGCGACGATAGTTTTTTTTCAATAGGTTTGACTGAGAGAACTATAACCTATAACTGCTATGGTATTATCGTCCCGAAATCGAAGATAGAAGGAAGACAGGATAGGAAAAAGCCAGCCATTCCGAGAGAGAACCTTATTCCTTCAGGATAAAACAATAGGTTTGCCTGAGAGAACTATAACCTATAACTGCTATGGTCTTATCGTCCCGAAATTGAAGATAGAAGGAAGACAGGATAGGAAAAAGCCAGCCATTCCGAGAGAGAACCTTATTCCTTCAGGATAAAATCCGCCCCGGGTGGGACATAAAAAATCATAATACCCTACAAAACCCCATCTTGGCTATCCACGGCCAGCCACTCACTATCAGATAGACCTGATCAGGTGTACCTGATACCTGATGAGCATACACACTATCTATGGTAGGTCTACCTGATCTGGCCTAACACAAGTAAAATGCCTTATGGTTGGAGCCACAATTTGAGTTTGACTATCAACAGTATCAACTTGATTTGATTGACTAAAAAGTTTGAAATCAACCAATCAGATAGCTTATTCCAAACGTTAAACTTTAACACTGATTACTACTATTGTATTGTAGTCAAATTCTCAAATTATATTGAGGATAAAATTCCATACCTCGGCTGGGATTGAACTCACGCCCTCCTGTTTACCAGGCGAGCGTCTTTATAAAAAAATCACGCTACAAACCCTAATCTTGGCTATCTACTACGAGAACAACCTTCAAATTTACTGAATGAATCCTATATTAATTAAAGCGCCTAATGAAAAAAAAAAAATCCCATCAATCTCAGTAGTATCGTGGTATGGATTTTGAAGATTTTCGGAGCCCAAGTGAAGACATAAAATATAGCACAGTAGGTGTATATTAATCGAGGAGTGACATTCATACTTAACACAAGTAAAATGCCTCATGATGGTTGAGGCTACAATTTGAGTTGACTATCAACTTGATTTGATTGACTAAAAAGTTTTCTAACTTTGAAATCAACCAATCAGATTGCTTAATCCAAGAGTTAAACTTGAACTCTCACTGTAGTTCAGACATTACCAAAATAGAATATACCTTGTTTATCCTGCTCGAATGAGACTAAAATGTCCCTTTACCCCAGCAGTTCAAACAAGGTCTCGTGTATTTTATGGGTTTAACATGGTGCAATACATAATTATTACAATAGACCTTGCTTGATTATAAAAAAAAAGAAAAAGAAAGAAGAAAAGAAGGAGAAAAATACACACTTACCAGAAGGAGCGTTCGCTCTGAAGGGATTGACGCCATTGAATGGATTGGCTAGCAGGTCCGCGGATATTCCATTGACGATTGGTGAGTCCGAGGACCTGCCACTCGGTGATCCAACTGTAGATAGCTATAAAGCCTGTAGATGTTACCAATGTGTAATTAGATACACAACTTTCATCTTGAAGTTTGAGAGTTCCTTAAACATGTCAATCTAAATACAATCCACATGCAATGTACCTACCTAAATATTCAACAAAATTGAATAATCTTGGTTGAAATGAAAAAGTAGAAAATGAAAAGAGAATGGGACGGTACCTAGATATTGAGTAATAATAAAATTCAAGTAATTCATCACAAACATTGGAATAATAATAATAATATTCTCCGTGTCCGATTGTCATTCTTGCTCAAAACAAAACTCAAGACAAATTCTCATCTCCACATAAAATGTTTTGCCGAATCAAATATTGATGCTATTTTAAAGAAATATACGGAAAATGAAGATAAAACTTTCAAAAAAAGCTAATAATTATGAAATAATATAATAATAACCTAGCTATACGAACAATGAACTTTGCAAAACGCCATTTCAAGAAATGTCCTCTTTTCGGCTTGGGTCTATCCAATACGTTCGATACAATACAATTGGAAGATTAAAATAATATTTGTAAAAAAATCTCTAGAATTACATGAGATGAGGTGCGGTAACTTGAAGAACAAAAGAAACTTACGCTGTATATCCAACTGTATTCACTTTGATCATTTAATATTTGCATTTATTGAAAGGAATTAAACATGGAAAACTTAAAAACTATTTTTATTGTAAACTTTAAAAAAATATTTATCAAAATTATTTGCTGCCCACATATCGTACGTACACTAAACACAGAACACACATTCAGACATTTGTTTTTATTTTTTCCATTTTGTCTATCTCCTCAAATGCAACACGTAATTTAATTGGATAAAATAATACTATCTCCCGTATACTTACATTATATTTGTCATTAGGAAGCGACCAATCACAATTCATCTTACATAGTGGAGTATAAAAAAAATGTTCCTTCAACTGACCAATGGGGTTCAAGCATTAATCCGTACTAAATTATAAATCATATTTGAACCGATTAAAAAGGTGTTTGGGATTAATTTTAATGAGAATAACTAATGAATTGAAGTAAGAAATGGTCAGCGATTTAGAAAGAAAGTAACTTTGATTAATTTCACTGAAAAAGTTCACTGCATTCCTTCGAAAAGAAAAATCCCAGTCCGCATCATTCCGACGTAAACTACCAACATGCAAAAATTGGGTACCTGTTTCGAAAGGAAAAAAAGCTTGTTTAAAAGAGAAAATCATCCGATAAAAGAAATAGCTGTCAAATAGTCACTAATGGTACTACAAAAAAGGTAATTTGGAAAGGTAGAATACTTTTCAAACACTTTTGGACAAATTTTTCTTGGGAAAAGTCTTTTCACGAAACACGAAAGTTTTGTTTTACTTTTTACATCACTGCTTGATTTGTTGTTTACTTACAAGAGGGCAGCACTGTGCAATAGTCAATGATGAGAGGCGCGAAATTTTCAAAATTCAAATGTTTACCCGGGTAAACGCTAGAGTAGTCGCCAGCCTCACGGACCCGTTGTTGAACGTTGATCCACCGAATCCATTGGGTGTGCTAAATCCAGAGCCGTTTAGTTAGCTTAGTTGGTAGTGCGTCTGCCTTGTAAGCGCTAGGCCGCGGGGCGAATTTTATCCTGATGGGATAATGTTCGTTCTCGGAACGGCTGGCTTTCTCCTGTCCTGTCTTCCTTCTCTCTTCGATTTAGAATTATTTAAGAGCAAGTTTTTTGGAGGTAAGGTTCGACCAGTGATGATGCGATTGCTTGCCATGTAGAAGGTTCTGCACTCGTATTTCGATAGCAAAAAATATTTGAATGAGTAGTTACTTTCTTGTGTTGTGTTGACCCAGCACCTAAATGTAATGAGAACATTGTGTCTCTTATCGCCCATCTGATGAACAAGATACTACAGGTTGGGTATGATATGACACGGACAACTCAAAAATCATTGCTACAAAATTAAAAAAGTTAAACAATAATCTTTTTTTTTTTTCTTCTAAGTTTACATCATTGGGGTTATTTTACTTGACACGTGTTTAATCTACAACTTTTAACTTTACAGTAATCTCCATAATCATAAAGGGGGTAAGTTTTTTGGAGGTAAGGTTCGACCAGTGATGATGCGATTGCTTGCCATGTAGAAGGTTCTGCACTCGTATTTCGATAGCAAAAAATATTTGAATGAGTAGTTACTTTCTTGTGTTGTGTTGACCCAGCACCTAAATGAGAACATTGTGTCTCTTATCGCCCATCTGATGAACAAGATACTACAGGTTGGGTATGATACGACACGGACAACTCAAAAATCATTGCTACAAAATTAAAAAAGTTAAACAATTTTTTTTTCCTTCTAAGTTTACATCATTGGGGTTATTTTACTTGACACGTGTTTAATCTACAACTTTTAACTTTACAGTAATCTCCATAATCATAAATACCTCTGGGTGTTTGAAGATAAACAGATCGCATCTTACCACCGTTCATATTTTGGTTGTCTAGCGGGGTGGGGGTGCTGCCTAGCTGTTGCTGCTTCATGATGGAGTCTAGATCTTTGAGGGCAGCATATTTGTCCTCCTTTGGGATTTCTAATGGGGCGGTCATGGGCTTTTTATTTGGTTCTGGTACGGTCGCTATACCTGAAAATTTGCGAACATGAAAGATTTAGTGGAGTGCTTTCTCTATTAGGGTCAGTAGAGAGTTACCGACTTTGGCAGTGAGAGCAGGATATAAAAAATGCCCAATTACCCAGTATACCAGTAAGATTATAAGTACAATACATTGTTGGTAGCTTTATGCAACCGTCAGTAGGGAGTTACCGACTTTGGGGAGTGAGAGCAGGATATAAAAAATGCCCAATTACCCAGTATACCAGTAAGATCATAAGTACAATACATTGTTGGTAGCTTTATGCAACCCTGTTACAATTATTTCACTCACAGGGTCGAGTGGATTTTCAACAACCAAAAAGTTAGACATTATTTATGCAACCCTGTTACAATTATTTCACTCACAGGGTCGAGTGGATTTTCAACAACCAAAAAGTTAGACATTATAAAACCGAGATGAATTGAATCATTGATTGGACCATTTATGGGTTAAGTTTTAAATCTTAGACTTCTCTGACGGATATAGTTGATTAAGAAATAGCTGCATAAAGCATCCTGGCTTGGGAAGATGCATTAAATCATTGATTGAACCATTTATGGGTTAAGTTTTAAATCTTAGACTTCTCTGACGGATATAGTTGATTAAGAAATAGCTGCATAAAGCATCCTGGCTTGGGGAGACTTCTCTGACGGATATAGTTGATTAAGAAATAGCTGCATAAAGCATCCTGGCTTGGGAAAGAGTAAAGACATGTATTTTACGCTCTCTAAACTCTTTATATTAAGTCGTTATCAAAAAACATTACAGTACTTGTGTATACAGAGAAATTCAAGAAGACTCAATATTATTTTCATTGACCCATATTGGATTGAATGCGCTCTCTAAAGTCTTTATTACGCCGTTATCAAAAAACATTACAGTACTTGTGTATACAGAGAAATTCAAGAAGACTCAATATTATTTTCATTGACCCATATTGGATTGAATGACCAAACAGACAACGGCGTCAATGCTAAAAAAAAAATAGTTCAGGGTGAAGAAATAATTGAATCAATAAAATCAAAAACGGTAACAATATACAGTGAAAAACAAAATTTTGCAATAAAGAGGTGTAAAGAAAAATTCAAAATTCCAAGAATACCTGATCAAAGTAAAAAAGGTCATTTAAATAAATAAGTACCTAACAAATAAATAAAAAGCTTATTTTAGAGTGGCCTAGGAAAAGTCTGCTGAGGTAATGACATACTGACGAATATTTGAGACGTACTTAGCTGTTGTGTAAATTACCAACTTCTGTATATTTTCATTTAAATTATTCACACAGTTACACTTGAAAGTCTTCTCGAAAAAACAATGTTCTCTCAGCAATGAACCTAATGGTTCACCCTGTACTTTTCCTAGGTTGCTCCTTGCATCAGAATCATGTCAAAGGCGTGATCATAATCAATCAATGAATAGTAATACACACACTTTTCCACTGGAAATGATCAAGTTCATTTAAATTATTCCCACAGTTACACTTGAAAGTCTTCCCGAAAAAAACGATGTTCTCTCAGCAATGAACCTAATGGTTCACCCTGTACTTTTCCTAGGTTGCTCCTTGCATCAGAATCATGTCAAAGGCGTGATCATAATCAATCAATGAATACATACACACACTTTTCCACTGGAAATGATCAAGTTAAGCATATTTATATTGCTTCAATTTCTAATTCTTTTCTTTCTCATCCGTAATGTGCACATACTGTCGAAGGCCAAATTTCCAGGTAAATTGAACTTGTCTATTTATTTGTTTATTTATATAGGCGACATGTGGTTTGTTTGTTTTCAAATTGATACGACCGTGACAGCCCAAATTAAAATTGGGTGTTTAGTAAAAGTAAATGTTTACTTAGTGTTAATTTATTCACGTGTTTGAAGTACTACTCCCAATAGATACTTAGTTCAATTGTTTTTGAATTGATATAATGACGCAAACTAATATTGTTTAATTATATAGGCAACATGCGGTTTGTTTATTTTCAAATTGATACGACCGTGACAGCTCAAATTAAAATTGGGTGTTTAGTAAAAGTAAATGTTTACTTAGTGTTAATTTATTCACGTGTTTGAAGTACTACTACAAATAGATACTTAGTTCGATTGTTTTTGAATTGATATAATGACACAAACTAATTATTACGATTTCCCGAAATAATCTGTCGTGAGGGGCTTTTAGTCACCTTCCTACCAGACTTAAACGGACTCCCCTCCTTGACTTTTTAAACAGTCACCTTCCTACCAGACTTAAACGGACTCCCCTCCTTGACTTTTTAAAAATATTCGAAAAAATTTCTTTCTAAAAGCTATTTGATGGACTCCCAAATGGTCTGTTCTTGTGATGAACTCATAATAGACGTTAAGATGTATCGTTTGTACATCAAAGACTTGACGAGACGTTCGACCCATATTAACACAAAGAATTTTACGACGAACGCATCCTTTGAGAGGTTTAACTACAGCCATAGATACTACGTTATCGGCAAATTATTCACACAATTACACTTGAAAGTCTTCCTGAAAAAACGATGTTCTCTCAGCAATGAACCTAATGGTTCACCCTGTACTTTTCCTAGGTTACTCCTTGCATCAGAATCATGTCAAAGGCGTGATCATAATCAATCAATGAATAGTAATACACACACTTTTCCACTGGAAATGATCAAGTTAAGCATATTTATATTGCTTCAATTTCTAATTCTTTTCTTTCTCATCCGTAATGTGCACATACTGTCGAAGGCCAAATTCCCAGGTAAAT
Organism: Diaphorina citri; assembly: GCF_000475195.1. Taxonomy (NCBI): domain Eukaryota; kingdom Metazoa; phylum Arthropoda; class Insecta; order Hemiptera; family Psyllidae; genus Diaphorina; species Diaphorina citri. The sequence goes on from NW_007377465.1 coordinate 370,360, forward strand.
TGAACTTGCCTACTTATTTGTTTATTTTTATAGGCGACATGTGGTTTGTTTGTTTTCAAATTAATACGACCGTGACAGCCCAAATTAAAATTGGGTGTTTAGTAAAAGTAAATGTTTACTTAGTGTTAATTTATTCACGTGTTTGAAGTACTTATTCGAGCTGCACTCCATTCACAACCAATACTACGTCAAAGTATTCTTCAAACCGAGTGGCTTCTCCAATCACATGATCCCGCTGCAATTTCCAAACTGCCATTTGCCGACGATATGTACACTGGATGAATTCATAGCCGTGAACCAGCCCTGGCGAATAAGTCTCGAGGAATGGCAGCAAGACTATTCGAGCTGCACTCCATTCACAACCAATACTACGTCAAAGTATTCTTCAAGCCGAGTGGCTTCTCCAATCACATGATCCCGCTGCAATTCCCACACTGCCATTTGCCGACGATATGTACACTGGATGAATTCATAGCCGTGAACCAGCCCTGGCGAATAAGTCTCGAGGAATGGCAGCAAGAGCAAACTAATTGTTACGATTTCCCGAAATAATCTGTCGCGAGGGGCTTTTAGTCACCTTCCTACCAGACTTAAACGGACTCCCCTCCTTGACTTTTTAAAAATATTCGAAAAAAATTCTTTCTAAAAGCTATTTGATGGACTCCCAAATGGTCTGTTCTTGTGATGAACTCATAATAGAGTATAGACGTTAAGATGTATCGTTTGTACATCAAAGACTTGACGAAACGTTCGACCCATATTAACACAAAGAATTTTACGACGAACGCATCCTTTGAGAGGTTTAACTACAGCCATAGATACTACGTTATCGGCGATTTTGTAAATAATTAGCTTTGAAATGCATATAACCTGTGTTGCATCTCATTTGAATGCAAACAATATCGACTAATAAGTAATCAGCTGAGCTATGGTGATGTTATGTGTGTATCTAGTACCTCCTACCTCCCAATAATAAAACGGATTGTATCATTGTATGTATTCTCTGTAAATAAAACACCGGTACAACAATTATACAGGTAATTGCAATGAGGGAAGGGGGAGCAAAATCAGACACATTACAACAATTATACAGGTAATTGCAATGAGGGAAGGGGGAGCAAAATCAGACACATTTCAGTCTGTACCTACATACTTGCATTTTTTTTCCCTCATAATTTAAAATTTATGTACCTACCTAAAAACTTAAATTCATTCAAATTTAAGCACCATAAACCACTTATCTTGTCCCCTCATAATTTAAAATTTATGTACCTACCTAAAAACTTAAATTCATTCAAATTTAAGCACCATAAACCACTTATCTTGTCACAAGATGTGTCCTGTTACCTGTTATTCCAATATCAACTCGAATTTCACCAAGTACCTATTCATATTCATGGTCATGGTCATGGTCATGGGAACTTCAACACAACCCTGATAACCTAAACAATAAGGTGTCAACTAACCACTAACATTGTTTATTGTTTGGAACTTCAACACAACCCTGATAACCTAAACAATAAGGTGTCAACTAACCACTAACATTGTTTATTGTTTGGCCTAGTGGTTTTTTTGATTACAAACAGAACACGATTCTATATGTTAGGCTCAATCGCTCAATTCTCGAATCCGTGTAACGACCGAAAATTATTACTCAGAGGACTGGAATTTATAAATTCCACCAATCACGGAATTCGGCAATTGTACAGTCAAAACAAGATGACCGTCTCTAGGCAGTCCAGGCATCTTTTGTCCTAAACCGCAGTCAACGTGAGTGAGTACTTCAGTTTACATCTGCTAGTCAACTGAACAAAAATGGCAATAAAAACCAAGAGTTTCTTGAACACACGTGATTCCTCAATTCATTACCAATCTTTGCAGCATTCATTCTCCCATTATTGTCATTTTAAACCGCAGTCAACGTGAGTGAGTACTTCAGTTTACATCTGCTAGTCAACTGAACAAAAGTGCCAATAAAAACCAAGAGTTTCTTGAACACACGTGATTCCTCAATTCATTTCCAATCTTTGTAGCATTCATTCTCCCATTATTGTCATTTCCTTTTGAGGCTCCTTAGTCGAAAACTCAACTACTTATTTCGCGACACAAATTCGAACTCCATCTCGGAACTAACTCCTAATTATGAACACTATTGTTCTCCAATCACCAAAACATGGAGTCATTATGATTCAGATTGAAATTCATGTCCTGTTGACTTAAGATGAGACAAATCTCGTGTGTCACCATCATTAGCGACTCCTAATTATGAACACTATTGTTCTCCAATCACGAAAACATGGAGTCATTATGATTCAGATTGAAATTCATGTCCTGTTGACTTAAGATGAGACAAATCTCGTGTGTCACCATCATTAGCGATTCCTCAAATGGGAATATTGAGCGACGAATTTCAAATGAGGGAATCTTTTTTCTTGAATGAAAGTGTGACATATAAGGGGGCATTGATTTACTTAGAGGTGAGCAATTTTCAGGTCACAGAAAGGCATTAAAGGGGAAGAAAGAGGGTTTTATATCATAGGAAAACTAGTCATAGGGGAAAGTTGGTGCCTACAGTCTACACACTCTGCTCACGGCAAGGTATTGGATTACCTTCTTTTATTACAGCTTGTTTATTTGACCTGATGTTTATAAAAAGTATCCTTTAACAACTTCTGATTGGAAAGCTCGAATACCTACGTATATAAAAAAGCTACAAATTAATCAACAGTAGTGACAAAAAGAAAATGAAAGAGAATAACAAAAAGAAAAGAAAACGGACTAACGGAAAAACACTAAAATGAACAAAATTTTGAAGCATATCTAGAAAATAAAGATTGAACAAAACTTAAAGGACGAATACAATGAACACTCATAAGAGAAAACAAAAAAGGAATAACATCTAGGAAATGATATCAAAACTAGTATAAAAAAGCTACAAATCAATCAACAGTAGTGACAAAAAGAAAATGAAAGAGAATAACAAAAAGAAAACGGACTAACGGAAAAACACTAAAATGAACAAAATTTTGAAGCATATCTAGAAAATAAAGTTTGAACAAAACTTAAAGGACGAATACAATGAACACTCATAAGAGAAAACAAAAAAGGAATAACATCTAGGAAATGATATCAAAACTAGAAGCACATAAAACGGAAATAAATGCCAACAACGTCTACGACTAACAAAGCAAAAAAATACTCACTCCACCGATTCAAATTGGAAGAAAATGAGGACGTATTGTGCACGAATACAATGAACACTCATAAGAGAAAACAAAACAGGAATAACATCTAGGAAATGATATCAAAACTAGAAGCACATAAAACGGTAATAAATGCCAACAACGTCTACGACTAACAAAGCAAAAAAATACTCACTCCACCGATTCAAATTGGAAGAAAATGAGGACGTATTGTGAAGTGAAGGCTTGTAAGATGACATGAGAAGATCTGAGAACATGTCTAGATGACATGAAGAGCTTGTCTTCATTTGTGTGTATGGAGGAGCTTTGTACAGACATGGAGGGGGAAAAGATGTAGCTTTTAATTTAATTTAATTTGAGATCTGACTATCTGACATTTTCATTTGACTTACTTAGTGTGTTATTTATTGAACTAAGCTTTTTTTAAGGGTAAAAGGTCTACTCGAATAATTCTTCAGGTTTCAAATAATTTGGAAATAAAATATAGAGCACCCGATGATCGTCATCTATTTGACGGCGATTGACGAAACGGAGGAGCTTTGTACAGACATGGAGGGGGAAAAGATGTAGCTTTTAATTTGAGATCTGACTATCTGACATTTTCATTTGACTTACTTAGTGTGTTATTTATTGAACTAAACTTTTTTTAAGGGTAAAAGGTCTTCTCGAATAATTCTTCAGGTTTCAAATAATTTGGAAATAAAATATAGAGCACCCGATGATCGTCATCTATTTGACGGCGATTGACGAAAACGAGTACCGCTTTCGCATTAATTCAAGGCACATTCTTTTACATACATCCTATCCACAAACAGAAAATGTCGCTCAAAAAATTTCCGTCCTGGCCGGGATTCGAACCCAGCACCTCCAGGTTGCCAGTCCGTGCTCTTGACCACTCAGCCACAGAGGCACATCCTATCCACAAACAGAAAAGTTCGCTCAAAAAATTTCCGTCCTGGCCGGGATTCGAACCCAGCACCTCCAGGTTGCCAGTCCGTGCTCTTGACCACTCAGCCACAGAGGTGGGTTAATCCCGAGGCTAACTCACCTTGCTGTACAGAAGAAAACACAGCGTTATCGAAGTTGGCAAAGGAAGGCTGCTGCTGGGCTGCTGGTTGGGGCTGAGACTGTTGTCCTCTGGAGTTCCTGGGCACGCTGGTCCCGTTACTGCTGGCGAAAGGGTCTTTGGGCGCCAGCTTGAAGTCGGCTTGGAATAGAGAAGATTGCGAGCTAGGAGGTGGCAGCGTGGAGGTGCTACTGGAAGTGCTACTCGTGGAGGAGGGATGTGCGGAACCGTTGGTCAATGTGATCTGAGAAAGAAAGATAAAACGCATGTTAATTAAATTGGACATTCGTAAAAACTTAGCCTCAACAAATTGATACCTTTACTGCTAACACTAGTCAGCTTCCATGGCGTAGTGGTCACTGCGCTCGCCTTGCACGCGGGAGACCCGGGTTCGATTTCCGGCGGGGTCAAGAAATTTGTATCTGCTCGCCTTGCACGCGGGAGACCCGGGTTCGATTTCCGGCGGGGTCAAGAAATTTGTATCATGCAAATGATTGATTCCGTGACTGGCTGTTGCGAGGCCTACTCAGCCTCGTGAGGAAAATGAGTAGCCATGTAATATAAATGCGCATAGCGACCGGTACCAGCATGGTAGGTAAACACTGGGGCGTTGTATTATTGAGGTATTTGGAAAATCCTACAATGCTGCAGTTAGCACTAAAGTTGTGATATAAGAACACAAACGGTATTTATTTATTATTACTGCTCACACTATTTGATACTATTTTCAATTCAAATTCTCAAAGGATATAGAGTTTCGTCTCCTTATGTCATTGAAAAGATACCTGAGTGGTTCTCAGTGGAATAGACTTGGGGTGAACAACTTGTGACGACTGCTGTGTTGTTGATGTGACTGGTGGTTGAGAGGTGGACTGCGCTGTAGAGGGTTTCAGGTTCGGTATCGTTGACGGATCTATGTAGTATCTGAAATGATGGAATAGAATCTCATTTAAACTGCCAAGATAAGACTGAAAAATTCCTCCCACAGAGTCCCTTTATTACTATTATAATAATAAAGGAAGGACGGACTAAAAACCCAGTGAACACTGAACAAATAAAGAACTGACACAGAAAAGAATGCATTAAACAATCATGATTCATGAATTTCATGATGATATTGGTCGAGTAGAGTAGTCCGTGGTTGTCTACTCCTAATTACATTTCACAATCGTAATTTCTGATTAGATAGTTTGGATTACAACAGTTAGAGACCCCTGGCTTTGGAGTGGTTACGTCATGGAATGTCTGTCTGAGGTAAATATTGTCACAGACATTTCAATATGATGAGGTAGCGTATATTTTAAATATACAGGGTGTCCGGAGAAAAGCTGACAATCACGTTCGTTAATAATAGAGTTTACCCGGGTTTTGGCTTTCTTCTTCTTTTTTTTTTTTTTTTTTTTTTTTTTGAGGGGAGGTCACTGCTAACATGTTTCACTGGCCATCTTAAGATTAAATCGAGGCGGCCAGGGAGTAATTACGTGTGTACGTTGTGCAAAACCGCCCGTCCTGGGTCACATGAATTCAAATTGCACTATGGGTGCGCTTTTCATAGATTAGCATGACATATATACCAATCATACGCGAGTAGATATCAAAACACAATACCTAGCGCAACGTATCTGTTGTCTGTATATCCCACATGCTATCTGCAGTGACTCCAGTACAGAATAACATCACGACCATAATTCATATTAATTCTGATACAGTGATACCATGAAGGTTTTTCCATTAGATTGACAGTAGATTATTTCACAAGAATATCTACTAGATGTTTCCAGTGTCTCAGTAACGTATGGACTATAACACCTATAACAGGGGTGGCCACTAACCTTACCTTGGGGAGCCGCAATCCCATAAAGCAAATTCGGGGCGAGCCACGAATTTTTGAAAATTTTGGTCTACAATCTTCAGACATTTTAGTCTTTTAGAAATTCTGATACATATTCAGAAAATTAGATAGCTAAGTTATGGCTCGTGTCTGAGAATTAGTACAAACGAGATGGGAAATATGTAGGAACCTATATTGCAATAAAAATTATACAGAGGTACTTAAAATGTCAAGTTATGGCCACCCCTGGACTATATTCAAGGCTCTCGCCCGGTTACCAGGAGGACGCGGGTTCAATTCCAACCGGGGCATAGAATTTTGGAACAGGAAAGCTCGTGTCTGAGAATTAGTACAAACGAGATGGGATGAGGACCCAAGCTGCGATATTGTGGCACCTATCATACCCGTGCATTCTATTAATATGAACAACGACATGTGGATCATGTTCAAGAAGGACTGTCCCAAATATGCGGCAGAGTTGGATAACATGAGGTAAGACTGGTAACAGTGCAAGTAAAGCCTACAATAGGGTGGCGAGAACTGATGAAACAATTGACATCAGAGTAAAGGTGTCTCCACACATAGTCGACGGCCGTCGATAGATGTGAATCATCATCGCTCGACTATGTGTGGACATGCCTCAGAAGCAACATGAAAAAATCGGCCACTAAGAAGGGCTCAAAATCTCTTAAAGCTATCCAAGAAAAGAAGCGAAACCATACATACGAGTATAAGATTGCTATAGAATTCTCCGTACATCGCTCGACTATGTGTGGACACACCTTAAGACAGTCACGCATCAGAAGCAACATGAAAAAAATCGACCACTAAGAAGGGCTCAAAATCTCTTCAAGCTATCCAAGAAAAGAAGCGAAATATCTACCACGGTGCCTTTAAACAACCATACATACGAGTATAAGATTGCTATGGAATTCTCCGTACGATTTTAGACTTTTAAGTACTGTAAAATGGTAGCCTATCTTGGGAGTATCAATAACTTTTCCATAACCATAATACATAATACTTTTCCATAACCATAATACCATAATACTTTATCTTCATAGAAAACCAATACCCTTCTTTCTTTCCGTTGCAGGTTGGAGAAGTACAACGAAACCTTGGCGCTCGGCATGAGCTTCGTTTACACCTAAATCAGCGGTCAGGGGAGTAATTACTGTGTAGTTGTGCAAAACATGAATTAAATTCACTATGTACGCTTTATAGATTACATAATATACAATCATAGATATCAAAACACAATACCTAGCGCAACGTATCTGTTGTCTGTATATCCCACATGCTATCTGCAGTGACTCCAGTACAGAATAACATCACGACCATAATTCATATTAATTCTGATACAGTGATACCATGAAGGTTTTTCCATTAGATTGACAGTAGATTATTTCACAAGAATACCTACTAGATGTTTCCAGTGTCTCAGTAACGTATGGACTATAACAGGGGTGGCCACTAACCTTACCTTGGGGAGCCGCAATCCCATAAAGCCAATTCGGGGCGAGCCACGAATTTTTGAAAATTTTGGTCTACAATCTTCAGACATATTAGTCTTTTAGAAATTCTGATACATATTCAGAAAATTAGATAGCCAAGTTATGGCCACCCCTGGACTATATTCTCGCCCGGTTATCAGGAGGACGCGGGTTCAATTCCAACCGGGGCATAGAATTTTGGAACAGGAAAGCTCGTGTCTGAGAATTAGTACAAACGAGATGGGAAATATGTAGGAACCTATATTCAATATTGCAATAAAAATTATACAGAGGTACTTAAAATGTACTATTGCAATATCTATGTCACAAGACTTCCATAAGTTAATGACTCCCTTGTATCGTAAACCCATAGAAATGTCATCAGCCTGATATCAAACACTAGTGGCGCATAGAGGTAGATATGTATAAATAAGTTAACAGCTATTTAATTTGAATCGATTGTGAAGTGAAGTCGTTTCACGTGTTTCTTCTCTATAGGTATTACCTATTTTAAGTATCAAAGACTCAGTAACTTTGAATATTTCAAGTTAAAAAATTTCCAAAGGATACTTTTGGGTGCCTTTCCTTTAAAGTTGACTTAGCACAAAATCGAGGATTCCGTTTTAAGGTGTGAGTGTGTGTGCACACATAGTCGACCGGCCGTCGATCTATGTCGACTGAGCTGTCCTCACTACCTCGATAAAATAGTTTCACTTCGTCGATCGACGGCCGGTCGACTATGTTTGGACACACCTTTATGTTTGGCGAAAACATCGGAGAAACACACATAGTCGACCGGTCGTCGATCTATGTCGACTGAGCTGTCCACACTGCCTCGATAAAATAGTTTCACTTCGTCGATCGACGGCCGGTCGACTATGTTTGGACACACCTTTATGTTTGGCGAAAACATCGGAGAAACCTTCACGTGTTTCTTCTCTAGGTATTACCTATTTTAAGTATCAAAGACTCAGTAACTTTGAATATTTCAAGTGCAAATATTTCCAAAGGATACTTTTGGGTGCCTTTCCTTTAAAGTTGACTTAGCACAAAATCGAGGATTCCGTGTTAAGGTGTGAGTGTGTGTGTGCACTGCACACATAGTCGACCGGCCGTCGATCTATGTCGACTGAGCTGTCCACACTGCCTCGATAAAATAGTTTCACTTCGTCGATCGACGGCCGGTCGACTTTGTTTGGACACACCTTTATGTTTGGCGAAAACATCGGAGAAAAGTCATACTATGGAACGGGCATGCTACGACACAGAACATGGCTGAAAACCACTCCACGATGGCAAACCGTCACTATTCCGGTGTAACCCAGCGTATCTTATGACGTTTCAGGCAGCCAACTGGAAAATTATCTGGAAAAACTCTTTTTCCTGTGTTCTCCATTGTTTTGACAAGATTTATCCGTTTTGTGTGGATACAGAATTAGAGCTCCTCGCAAAATAGCATAGTTTGCAAATGGTAGTCAAAATAGCATACTGAATAAGTGAATATAATACTTCTTATAAATCTGATTATAAAGTTACTACCCTTTTCTCTCTCTCCCTCCTTTATCCCTACATAATCCCCACTACACTTTTCTCCCATACTAATGCTATCTAATAAATGTGGAGTTTTATCAATATGGTAGTCTATAAGGCATCCGTTTTGTGTGGATACAGAATTAGAGCTACTCTTAAAATAGCATAGTTTGCAAATGGTAGTCAAAATAGCATACTGAATAAGTGAATATAATACTTCTTATAAATCTGATTATAAAGTTACTCTCACTGTCGGAGCTATGATGAAATTTCCAAGAAAAGGGGGTACTAGAATCAAGGAAATCCCCCAAGTCTGAATTTTCTGATGCAAGCGTTCGAGACGGGATAAAACTCCTAATAAGATAGAAAAAAGACGAGCAAAACCCAAGAAAATCCCTAATCATGATGAAAGAGTACTAGCATTTAGGGTCACGATACTGCGTTCGAGACGGGATAAAACTCCTAATAAGATAGAAAAAAGACGAGCAAAACCCAAGAAAATCCCTAATCATGATGAAAGAGTACTAGCATTTAGGGTTGCGATACTTTTATTATAATATGTAGTCTTATTTTTTATTGATCTGTCAGTTTTTTCAAAGTTCACTTTGAGCAGTATTTTATTTCAATATCAGCAGTCAGCAGTTTAACCTATTTCAGTATTTCCCTACTTTACACAAGTTCTTGAGGAAACCTACTAAAATTATCACCCCTCCCTCATTTCCTACACTTAAGCTGACCTCACAACATATGCTTAGCGATAACATGAGCACAACACTTTTCCTCTGAACTTCTTCTGTTATGGCATAATGTTACAATATGTTATATTAAATATATTTAAAGTTACATTATGTTATATTGTAATAAGTGCATAATATTACATTATGTTCTATTGAAAATGAATATCGCTTAAGTCATTGACTGATGTATTTATTATGGAACACTTTTGTCTCGAGGACGCACTTGAATGGTTTCCCTCACCTTCCCTTACTAATATCTTGTGATAAGCATTTTGTGCTAAGAGAGTGTGTTTATCAAAGAAGACGTGTTGTAGAGGGGAAATTGTTTGTGGAATTAATTACTGGGACAGCTTTGTTCAACTCGACTAATACCTTTAAGCTTTTAATTTTACTTACCGGCTTACCGGTAGCCTAATTGAAAGTATGCCAGCAGTAAGATATAGACAGTACAACAGGACATAGGTATGTGTATATGCACATGCCCACTCTTACATAATAATAACAGGCTAGCAAATATTTTTAATAACAGAAATTACTCCAGACAATAATGACACCACTCTTCCCTCTCTACGTCTCTACTGATGTTTCAAGTTTCAAGGGTGTAAAGTGTAAACCCAACATGTTCCACTCTATGTTGTATCTATGTCCGGCCTTCTCTACGTCTCTACTGATGTTTCAAGTTTCAAGGGTGTAAAGTGTAAACCCAACATGTTCCACTCTATGTTGTATCTATGTCCGGCCCTCTCTACGTCTCTACTGATGTTTCAAGACTTTCAAGGGTGTAAAGTGTAAACCCAACATGTTCCACTCTATGTTGTATCTATGTCCGGCCACGCTCCGATTGTCTGACAGATCTAGGTCTGTCAGACCGCCGCTCTGGCGGAAAAAGCTTTCGCCATCAGTCTTCAGACCGTCTGAGAGACCTAGAAGTCGGAAGCTTTTTTCGCCACACACGTTCCGGCGGTCTGACAGACCTAGATCCGTCCGACAGATCTAGGTCTGTCAGACCTCCGCTCTGGCGGAAAAAGCTTTCGCTATCAGTCTTCAGACCGTCTGAGAGACCTAGAAGTCGGAAGCTTTTTTCGCCACACACGTTCCGGCGGTCTGACAGACCTAGATCCGTCCGAAAGTTGGAGCGTTAGAGACTCGCCCTAGTAGTCGACATTTCAATAGCTATCCATAGAGTTCAATAAACAAAAGACCTGGAAGTATGACTAATCTGATTTAGTTCGTAGGGGTAGGGTCAAGCTTGAACTTTGGAAATGACATAAGTTCATGCAAATATAATGTCACTGACAGACGCAGCTATTTAAATGCATGATATTTTTAATGTCACATAAATAAGCACTATCCGAGAACACTCGCACATCAATTCCATCAGTGCAGAATTGCGAATTTTAAAACTAAACGTACGTCTTCCTCCTCTTCTTCTTCTTCTTCGCCTTTTCCCGTGTTTTTCGTCAGCCTCTCAATCAGCGCTAACTAGGGTGATTGATTTGTTGGGCTGACATTAGCGAGAATACTCGCACATCAATTCTATCAGTGCCGAATTGCGAATTTTAAAACTAAACGTACGTCTTCCTCCTCTTCTTCTTCTTCGCCTTTTCCCGTGTTTTTCGTCAGCCTCTCAATCAGCGCTAACTAGGGTGATTGATTTGTTGGGCTGACATTAGGTTTTGGCTACAAATTTTACGAGTGGATGCCCTTCGCACTCAACCTTTGCTATTTCTTTAGCAAGGGGAATTCAGGCTGGTATACTCTTTGGTTATTTTGTCACATATGACGATCTTTTAGTTCATGTCGATTAGCTAGAAATAGCAATGATTCAGCCAGATAAAGCTGGTCTACTCCCTGTTTAACGTCCCCCTTTGTCCCCGCCAGGAATCTAAACATATGTATGTGTGAGTACTGAGTATTTGGTTATTTTGTCACATATGACGATCTTTTAGTTCATGTCGATTAGCTAGAAATAGCAATGATTCCATTGACTTCCACAATGACATCGATGGCAAACCGTCACTATTCCGGTGTAACCCAGCGTATCTTATGACCTTTCAGGCAGCCAACTGGAAAATTATCTGGAAAAACTCTTTTTCCTGTGTTCTCCATTGTTTTGACAAGATTTATCCGTTTTTGGGCTGACATTTGGTTTTGGCTACAAATTTTACGAGTGGATGCCCTTCGCTATTTCTTTAGCAAGGGAAACTCAGGCTGGTATACTGTTTAGTTTAAATTCCTCCAGCCAGACAAAGCTGGTCTACTCCCTGTTTAACGTCCCCCTTTGTCCCCGCCAGGAAGCTAAACATATGTATGTGTGAGTATTTGTTTATTTTGTCACATATGACGATCTTTTAGTTCATGTCGATTAGCTAGAAATAGCAATGATTCCATTGACTTCCACAAATGCAAGGTACCATTTCTTGTCGTTTCTAAACTTACCGTTTCTTCTCGTACTTATCAATCATGAAGTCTTTGATTTGTTGTTCATCTTTGTACTGGATTGAATTATCACAGAGGCCAAGCCAAACCCTCCTACAGTACTGAAAAAAAGCAAAAGAAAAATCAAGTCAGTATAGGGGGGATATTCGTTTAAGAGGTTTAATAGAGGGACCTGTAACTGCTAAGGTCTTATCGTCCCGAAAGCGAATAGAGAATAAAGACAGGATAGGAGAAAGCCAGCCGTCCCGAGAACGAAAGTCTTTGATTTGTTGTTCATCTTTGTACTGGATTGAATTATCACAGAGGCCAAGCCAAACTCTCCTACAGTACTGAAAAAAAAGCAATAGAAAAATCAAGTCAGTATAGGGGGGATATTCGTTTAAGGGGTTTAATACAGGGACCTGTAACTGCTAAGGTCTTATCGTCCCGAAAGCGAATAGAGAATAAAGACAGGATAGGAGAAAGCCAGCCGTCCCGAGAACGAACCTTTTCCGTTCAAGATAAAATCCGCCCCGGGCAGGAATCGACCGTGCGGCCTAGCGCCTATAAGGCAGACGCTCTACCAACCAAGCTAACTAGGCTGGCGTAGAGGGGGGAAAATAGATGGAAATCAGTTAAACTTTAGTAGCTATTAAAGCAATATGTCTGCTGTTGGGAAGGGTTCCAGGAAAAGAAAAGGATAACATCCGCCCAGGGCGGGAATCGAACCCGCGGCCTAGCGCCTATAAGGCAGACGCTCTACCAACCAAGCTAACTAGGCTGGCGTAGAGGGGGGAAAATAGATGGAAATCAGTTAAACTTTAGTAGCTATTAAAGCAATATGTCTGCTGTTGGGAAGGGTTCCAGGAAAAGAAAAAACATTAGTCAAGAAAATGAGAATAGGACATAAAATAGGAAAAAACGAAACATGAAAACAACTTAGACACACACTCAGTGGAGGCATACAGGATGAGGGAGGGGGGGGAATGAAATATTACTTCACAAATGAAGGAAATTCTTTGTTCTACAGGGGTGATAAAAATGGGTACTTTCTAAACAACGCGATACGAACATGAAGTCAATGATATTTTACACCTAATTTACATAAAGGTGTATAAATACATACTTGATTATGAGGTTTTCGGACATTGAGGGAATACTAACAAGAGGGGAGTTGTAGACACTGCTGGCTAGTAAGTACTGATGGTTTTTTCAAGTTCCCTTATCCGGATAGTATTTAAGTAGAACTACTTGAACTCTGAAGATGCCACTGATAGGTAGGTACATACCTACTTGGAAAAGTACAAATAACCAATATGTTTATCGAAATATATGTAGGTATAGGTACTTATATTGCAAGGTAGTAAGTAGGTCCACGTATCATGAACCTAAGTACTTTGTCTAGCCATTATCACATTATCACACGCATACAAGCAATAACATTGACAGTGACAAGCACTTAAATAATAACTGGGACCATTACGTTGACACTGTCCATTTAACTTAATAAGAAGAACACACAATTAGATAACGCTACTATATGCACCATAATAATTGCAATAAAAAATCGAATATCATACCTACACACACAAATCTTATGTAATACGCGAATAAAGTGATTACGCTGTCATTACGTGTAATGGTCCACAACCATATCATGTAGAGCAATGTGCTATGACAAGTCGTGACAAATTTAGAGAGAATTACCTTGTGTTTTATCCCTCGTGCCCTGTGGTGCAGTTACTTGTCAGTAGTCATTTGGTTAGTGTACGGTTTAGTCGGGTTTCCTCTCGGTCAGTGATGTGGTACTCATTGTGCGAAATTTTTATACAGACCATTCTAAATAGTGATAAACGGAGTCGGGTTCGCCAAATCGGAACTTGAATCTTTGCGGGATTTAATAATTTAACAATTCCAAATTTCCCGTTTTCGTATGATTAGTCGGGAGTTAAAACATAAATGAATAGCTCACCCCTAAAGGGGATTTAGCTAAAAATATTGAATTTAACAACTCCAAATTTCCCGTTTTCGTATGATTAGTCGGGAATTAAAACATAAATGAATAGCTCACCCCTAAAGGGGATTTAGCTAAAAATATTGTTCGTGTAATTATTCTAATTACAATGCATAATATGGTTGAAGGTTTGATAAAGTTGTGTGTGTTTGTTCTCTTCTCTAGACACACAAGTATACGCCAAATTAGCCACACAAAAGAAATGAAAGCTTCCATAGATCACCGCTCCATCACGTATGGTTGAAGGTTTGATAAAGTCACTCCATTACAATTACAACTTGTGTTTGTTCTCTTCTCTAGACACACAAGTATACGCCAAATTAGCCACACAAAAGAAATGAAAGCTTCCATAGATCACCGCTCCATCCCACTTTGAGATTAAACCGTCCAGGAAGGTAAACCGTTTCTCAAACCCGGTGCATTTGACCATGCGTGCTATGCTCATTTTGTTTTACGTGCTTCCTCTGCTCGTAGGAAGAAAGGCTTGCGAGGCTCCGGAATGCAATGAGATCGACGAATATGCCCAGTCCAGTGTTGTATTCACGGCTGTGATATTCAGACATGGAGACCGCGCTCCGGAAAAACAAGAAGTGTACGCCTGTGACCCGTACAAGTCGGAGGAACGCTACTGGCCTGAAGGATTTGGAAATCTCCTCAAGAGAGGTAAGAACAGAATGAGCTTGGATAAGTAGAATAGAATAAAATATATCCTGTTTATACTGCCAGAATGAGACTGAAAAGTCCCTTTACTCCCGCAGTCCAACACGGAAAAATAAGTAGACGGTAGTTTCACGGAGACTCTGGTCCGTCGCACATTGAAAACGCCTCAAAAACAAACCTATGAAAATGATAGAAACTCTCTATAGCATCACCATCATTTTCATAGATTTGATTTTTGAGGTGACCACGTGCTACTCAAAGTCACGCGACTACGCTTCGCATGTGCGATTGGTCTCAGAACATTGTGTCTCTTATCGCCCATCTGATGAACAAGATACTACAGGTTGTGGGTATGATACGACACGGACAACTCAAAAATCATTGCTACAAAATTAAAAAAAAGTTAAACAATATTTTTTTTTCTTCCAAGTTTACATCATTGGGGTTATTTTACTTGACACGTGTTTAATCTACAACTTTTAACTTTACAGTAATCTCCATAATCATAAATACCTGCAAACCTATGAAAATGATAGAGACTCTCTATAGCCTCACCATCATTTTCATAGATTTGATTTTTGAGGTGACCACGTGCTACTCAAAATCACGCGACACAAACCTATGAAAATGATAGAGACTCTCTATAGCCTCACCATCATTTTCATAGGATTTTTGAGGTGACCACGTGCTACTCAAAGTCACGCGACTACGCTTCGCATGTGCGATTGGTCTCCTGTTTGAATGGAAAAAATCATGTTCCAATCTTGACAATAAAGTAGGGTACCCAACCTCTAGTCAGCTGTTGCAAGAGGCAAAAGTGGCTTCATAGTGAAAGCTCTTAGATATCAATGATACTCTATACTAAATTTTCAGACACATACTGTGAGTAAATATTCAAAGTATCTTTGTCTCTTCTCCCCCAGGAAGGCAGCGCCTGTATACACTGGGCAAATTCCTGCGCAACCGCTACTCGTCGCTACTTCCCGAGACTTATCACTTCCACGACGTCAACATCACAAGTAGCGACCTAGACAGGACGATCAGCAGTGCTCTATGTTTGCTGGGAGGTCTCTATCTGCCTCAGTCATATGACGAGGACCCAAGCTGCGATATTGTGGCACCTATCATACCCGTGCATTCTATTAATATGAACAACGACATGTGGATCATGTTCAAGAAGGCGAGGACCCAAGCTGTGACATTGTGGCACCTATCATACCCGTGCATTCGATCAATATGAACAACGACATGTGGATCATGTTCAAGAAGGACTGTCCTAAATATGCGGCAGAGTTGGATAACATGAGGTAAGACTGGTAACAGTGCAAGTAAAGCCTACAATAGGGTGGCGAGAACTGATGAAACATTTGATACTATTTTCAGTTCAAATTCTCAAAGGATATAGAGTTTCATCTCCATATATCATTGAAAAGATACCTGAGTGGTTCTCAGTGGAATAGACTTGGGGTGAACAACTTGTGACGACTGCTGTGTTGTTGATGTGACTGGTGGTTGAGAGGTGGACTGCGCTGTAGAGGGTTTCAGGTTCGGTATCGTTGACGGATCTATGTAGTATCTGAAATGATGGAATAGAATCTCATTTAAACTGCCAAGATAAGACTGAAAAATTCCTCCCACAGAGTCCCTTTATTACTATTATAATAATAAAGGAAGGACGGACTAAAAACCCAGTGAACACTGAACAAATAAAGAACTGACACAGAAAAGAATGCATTGACTGAAAAATTCCTCCTACAGAGTCCCTTTATTATTACTATTGTAATAATAAAGGAAGGACGGACTAAAAACCCAGTGAACACTGAACAAATAAAGAACTGACACAGAAAAGAATGCATAGGCCGTCGATAGATGTGAATCAACCTCGCTCGACTATGTGTGTGGACACACCTTAAGACAGTCACGCATCAGAAGCAACATGAAAAAAATCGACCACTCAGAAGGGCTCAAAATCTCTTCAAGCTATCCAAGAAAAGAAGCGAAATATCTACCACGGTGCCTTTAAACAACCATACATACGAGTATAAAGAATGCATTAAACAATCATGATTCATGAATTTCATGATGATATTGGTCGAGTAGAGTAGTCCGTGGTTGTCTACTCCTAATTACATTTCACAATCGTAATTTCTGATTAGATAGTTTGGATTACAACAGTTAGAGACCCCTGGCTTTGGAGTGGTTACGTCATGGAATGTCTGTCTGAGGTAAATATTGTCACAGACATTTCAATATGATGAGGTAGCGTATATTTTAAATATACAGGGTGTCCGGAGAAAAGCTGACAATCACGTTCGTTAATAATAGAGTTTACCGTTTTGGCTTCTTTTTTTTTGAGGGGGGACGTAACTGTATGACTGCTAACATTTTCAGTGCCACTTAAGATTAAATCAGCGGCCAGGGGAGTAATTACTGTGTAGTTGTGCAAAACATGAATTAAATTCACTATGGACGCTTTATAGATTACATAATATAGAGTAGATATCAAAACACAATACCTAGCGCAACGTATCTGTTGTCTGTATATCCCACATGCTATCTGCAGTGACTCCAGTACAGAATAACAATATTTGGAAAATCCTACAATGCTGCAGTGAGCACTAAAGTTGTGATATAAGAACACAAACGGTATTTATTTATTATTACTGCTCACACTACTTGATACTATATTGAGTTCAAATTCTCAAAGGATATAGATATAGAGTTTCATCTCCATATGTCATTGAAAAGATACCTGAGTGGTTCTCAGTGGAATAGACTTGGGGTGAACAACTTGTGACGACTGCTGTGTTGTTGATGTGACTACGTTTAAGTACTTTGGTAGGTACTAGAACAAGGCATTAATGTGTTTAACTGTTCAAGTAAATGTAAACATACTCGTATTACACGAATTAAAATTCCTTCGTAATCGGAAAAACCCACATGATTTATCAGAAAAAGAATTTTATTGGTATGAAATCATCTCGACCTTGACTTGACTGCCTTATCAGGAGTTTATCACTTTAAGTGGTAAAACTACATATTTACATAGAAGTTACATTAACTAGCTTGTACTTAGAGCCAGGTGGTTGAATTTCCATCCACTATGTTAGTCTTCTTTTTTTTCTCATTTTTTACTCTTCCAGCCTTTCTATTGGGTAAGGAAAGAAAAAATCTAGAACTTTAAATAATGTTTCTTCTCGAGGACTACCTACTTCTGGGAACGATTTTCATTTTCAAGTTTAAAAGATAAATCTTCAAACCTGGCTTCTTTCTAGTTTCACGATAGTGGGGGTCCCTAGGCCCCAACCTCCCTCCAGCTCTCACGCTAGGGTTATACACTTCCCCAACTAATCGCGATGGTGGGGGGGTCCCTACCTAGCTCAAACGATGGTGGAGGTCCCTGTAAGCCCCTACCTCCCTCAAACTCCCATGCTATGTACCATCCTCTATTGTTAGGCACTGTGTGCATACAATATTAATTACAATCGCACAAGTTGACTTGAAGCACACCTGTGTCGGGTTTTAAGCACCACCCGGCCAAAGTAAACGTGTACACAAGATAAGCGTGGAGAGGCGGAGAGGGAGGGAGGGAGGAAAGATAAAAGAGGGAAAGGAGGAAGAGAGAGGGATGGGGAAAGATAAAAGAGGGAAAGGAGAAAGAGAGAGAGATAGAGAGGTGGAGAAGAGAAGGAAACAGATAGAGAAGGAGAGACGGAGAGAGAAGAAGGAGAGAGAGAGAAATGCGAAGAGAAGAAGGAAATGGAGAGGAAAGAGAGAGAGGGTGGAAGGAGAAGGAGAAGGGAGAGAGAAAAAGACATAGTTCTTTTTTCTTTCTTTGTTCTTTATCAAAGGTATTGGAACGGCTGATTTCTCAACAAATCTCATCTTATCTCAACCAGCACAATCTTTTTAATACCTTCCAATCCGGGTTTCGTTCTGGTCATAGTACGTGTTCTGCGTTATTGAAAGTTTCGGACGACATACAGGCCGCCATGGACCAAACAAAGGCCTCCATTCTGGTCCTGTTTGACTTTAGTAAGGCATTCGACCTCGTCTCTCACAGAATTCTACTAGCAAAACTAAAAACATTCGGATTTAGTGAAGACGCGGTCGGATGGTTTGCATCTTACCTCACTGGTCGCAGTCAGTGTGTACTGGGGACCCATAACAACAGATCAGATTGGAGACCAGTCCAGTCTGGCGTTCCTCAGGGTTCAGTGCTGGGCCCTCTGCTCTTCTCGTTCGAGACGGGATAAAACTCCAAATAAGATGGAAAAAAGACGAGCAAAACCCAAGAAAATCCCTAATCATGATGAAAGAGTACTAGCATTTAGGGTTACGATACTTTTATTATAATATGTAGTCTTATTTTTTATTGATCTGTCAGTTTTTTCAAAGTTCACATTGAGCAGTATTTTATTTCAATATCAGCACTCAGCAGTTTAACCTATTTCCCTACTTTACACAAGTTCTTGAGGAAACCTACTAAAATTATCACCCCTCACTCATTTCCTACTTAAGCTGACCTCACAACATATGCTTAGCGATAACATGAGCACAACACTTTTCCTCTGAACTTCTTCTGTTATGGCATAATGTTACAATATGTTATATTAAATATATTTGAAGTTACATTATGTTATATTGTAAGTACATAATATTACATTATGTTCTATTGAAAATGAATATCGCTTAAGTCATTGACTGATGTATTTATTATGGAACACTTTTGTCTCGAGGATACCCTCGGTCCCAATTAGTTGATATAATCGAGGTTCTACTGTATTATACTCAAGTTGCAAATCAACCTCGTTCATGGGCTCCATAGTGCTTACTAGCCTACATAACTTACATCGTTTCCCCTCGATTTCAACATTTCGACTTCTTCAGGTGTGAACGTGGTCATAGAAATGGATTTGACTCGGTGTGGTGGGGTAAGACCTCTCCTGTAACAGAAAAATAAAATAGAAATAAGTTTTTTGCAACAAACAAAAGCTTAAAAGCCACTAAGCTAGAACTACCTGGGATGCTAGCGCACCTCACTTGTAAGAGCCCTAGGTCGCTAGTTCGATTTCTACCCGTGACAAACTTTATCCTAAACAGAGAAGGTTCGTTCTCGGAACGGCTAACTTCTCATATCCTGTCCTCCTCTCTTCGATTTGGGGGAGATAAGACCTATAAGTTTTTTTTTGCAACAAAAAGAAGCTTAAAGCCCAATAAGCTAGAACTACCTTGGATACTAGCGCGCCTGACTTGTAAGCCCTAGATCGCTAGTTCGATTTCTGCCCGTGATAAACTTTATCCTAAACAGAGAAGGTTAATTCTCGGAACGGCTAACTTCTCATATCCTGTACTCCTCTCTTCGATTTGGGGGAGATAAGACCTCCGTTCTCCGTTGTTGTAGAATGTAGACACTTGGGGTATATTGCCTCGTAAAAATTTTAAATAGGTAGGTTGTCATAGAAAGTAAAATTTGAACAGAGGTACTTCACAAATTCACAAACACTTGCTTTGTTTCTGTGATCTAGTAAAGCTCTCGTCTCGGGTTTGAACAATAACACACAACACTGTTTACACCGGGCAAGATCTATGATGAATGAGCAAAGCTTCAAACCACTTCCTAGGTCTACTCTCAGCACAACTTATTTCCATACTCTCTTATTTCCATAAGCACGGAACACACGATATGACGGATACCAACATCTTTGCTCTTATCAAACCGTAAAAATGACAGATTTCTTGAATTCTTTCTATGACGTCATTACTAAGAAATTTTCATAGTAAAAATAATAATAATAAATCCAGATTCATTCTTATCAAACAGTTAATAATAAATCCAGATTCATTCTTATCAAACAGTTAAAAATGTCTTATCAAACAGGCGTCATTTCCAAGAAATTTCCTTTCCAAAAAATTAGCTCAATCAACAATGTCTGTGTTGCAAAAATGAGGGTAGGAACGGATATGACTGTAGTCATGTAATAAAATGACGTCACAGTACTATCAAGAATTCCAGACAAAACCATATTCCCGTTAGTAGATGACTATGACTGGTTTATGAACATGACTGTAATTCTGGATTCCTGGAATGAGTGAGTGGGAGCCACACTGTCACCGCGACTGTAAATAATGCTGTCCAGTCGTATTGCCTCAAAGAAAAGAGAGAAAGAGAAGAAGAAGAGTGGGGAGGGAGAGAGAGTGAGAAAAAGAGAGACGGAGAGAGAGAGGGAAAGAGAGAGGAGGGAGAGGGAAAAAGAGAAGAGAGAGAGAATCAGAGAGACCTCAATATTACTGTAGAAGGGTGGGAAAAGCAATAGAAAGGAAGGGGTTGGGGACTGTCTCCTATTCCATACCTTCCATACCTACATATGAAGCCCAAGGATACAAGATAATAGGCACCTAGCAGACTTCTCAAGGGGGAAAGGGGTATCTTAAAAAAAGTAGGAGTACCTACTCGTACTTCAGGCAGTATACCTATTGATAAGAGTGCCCAGGTAGCCAAGTACCTACATCTGTATGTAGGATGTAGGTACTAAAGGGTGAAGTAGGGCGAAAAAAGTAGGTACTTCAGAGCAGGGTATTATACGTAGGTGTAGGATACTAAAGTATACATTATACAGTTAGGGCAGGAGGGGGGTTAAAAAGGGGGAAGTCGCATACTTTATTGACAAAAGGGCAAACTGAACATGAACACCCATGAGTCATGAACTTTTGGTGAATTATTTCATATGTTACTTTAAATTAATATGGTACTTCACGTATTTTCTTATCAACACATTTTGTGGTGCTCCCAAATAGGCAGAAAGTGACTCAAGATTTTATTCATTTTATGAATGATCTAAGATAAGAAAAACTCACCTAATACGTACTTTAATGAAGGGTGAGTATGAGTAATAGTCATATCTCATACGAGTCATACCTGGAGAAATTAAACTATTTGTAACAACAACCCAACACGGAACATAGTTAGACCCTGTTCAAAAGTCGCGCGACGGAGAAAGGAATATTCGCCATTAAGCCATTATTGATTCGTGACTGAACACGGAACATAGTTAGACCCTGTTCAAAAGTCGCGCGACGGAGAAAGGAATATTCGCCATTAAGCCATTATTGATTCGTGACTGTTTTAACATTTTTAACCATTTTTGTTACAACATGCTATGTTGGAACACGCTAGAACGCTAGATTGAGAGACATTCTCACCCCCTTTGAAGACGCGAAGAAAAGGTTATTCCGTCAAAATGCAACTCGAAGCATTTTTCTTATTATTCTTACTCTTCTTAATCTTCTTTTTTTCTCCTCCTCCTCCTTCTCTCCTTATTTCTCCTCTTCTTCCTCCATCCTCTTCTTCTTCTTCTTCCTCCTCCTCCTCCTCCTCTCCATCTTCTTCTTCTTCCTCTCCATCTTCTTCTTCTTCCTCTCCATCTTCTTCTTCTTCTTCTTCTTCTTCTTCTTCTTCTTCTTCTTCTTCTTCTTCTTCTTCTTCTTCTTCTTCTTCTCCCTCTTCTTCTTCCTCTCCCTCTACTTCTTCCTCTCCCTCTACTTCTTCCTCCTCCTTTCCTTCTTCTTCCTCCTCTTATTATACTTGCACCTAACCTCGCCTTGACCATAGTCTTCGCATCAGAGTCGTGGACTATTTATTACACCATGTGCCATGTGATGTTGTGATGTGATACCACTGACTTAGATTAGTTTCTTAATTACTTTCTATTTTTATAGCCGCTTGGATCAAACAACACAGTAGATTTTCACACTAATCTCCCGTTTAATTCCTTTTTGCTAGAACTTCGAATGAAATCTCGTTTATTGGACATACATACTTCCGTATCATAATTATTTCTGTACATAATGTCTTTGTTTTTATGAGTCACATTAATGAGTCACACTGTAAAATGCGCAAGTTCTTCGCCAATGTCGAATAATCTCTATATTCTCTACCTTTTTTACGAAAACCCGTTTACTCAGCACTGACTCAGTCACTCAGCTTGATGAGCAGAAAATCTCTCGAAGAGCGGAATTTATATTTCCCCCTGTTATTTCGCGTTTCATAATTCATATCTTCGCATCAAGATCCAAGATAAAGGTGTGTTAGGAGGTTTTAGTGATGCGGTTTGTACATCTTCCGGTAGGACGAGCATCAGTTGCGTCCGAGAACCCAAAATCATCCGATTCGAGTCTCAAACCAAAAATAGGACGGCCAAGTCTAGATTAGACTAGGCTTGCACTCCGGAGGTCATCCCACTTGAGTCATTTCGGATTTATCACTCGGGACGCAACTCGGAGCTCCCCCTTCCGGTATCCGGTACCAAACTGGCATGAGTTTTGAATTTTAACAATCCAATAACGAACGATCCCACTCCGGTATAGTCGGCTGAGCCTCTTCACAGGAAATGTGTCTGAGGACTTGTCAGACGCGGGGAATTCTTGTTTGATCTCTATCATTTACGGTCTTACTAATTTTTTTACCGGAAAAAACACAGTCAGCGGAGATTATACGAATGCACTATATAGTAATCACGCAAGTTAAGCAACGTCGTGTGTGGCTTTAACCTGGACGGTGACCGTATGAGACATCAGGTGCAACTGAATATTTCGGGATTCAAACAATTAAGAAGCCGATTGAAATCCAGAAGTAAAAAAAAGTCTGATCATCAAATCCCGCAAAAAAGCATTACAAATTACAACAACAGCATAAGAAAGTCTGTAATTTTGCAAACCAACCTATGTATGTACCAAGAATGCCTATATTACCCAATATTCGGAGAGTATAAACAGGGAGCCTACCAGGTAGGTCCTATGGTCCTATAGTAATGAGAGCAATATGAGCATATTCTACCATCTTGACTATACCGTCAGTATAAAAGAAGACCCAAGGGTATGTATGTACCAAGAATGCCTATATTACCCAATATTCGGAGAGTATAAACAGGGAGCCTACCAGGTAAGTCCTATGGTCCTATAGTAATGAGAGCAATATGAGCATATTCTACCATCTTGACTATACCGTCAGTATAAAAGAAGACCCAAGGCTTGAGTAAACATGATTATAGGATCTGCAAATGTGAAGATAGTTTCCTAGGTATCACCTAGTACCAGGCAGTATCAACCATGCTAGTCTATTGTGTAATATGCCGCGGGCATCAACATGGTTCTCTATGTGTCCATGCTTATGTTCATTGTGAAGACAGACTGTGTGAGGAGGTACTGGGAGAAAAAGGAATTCCCTAAGAGACTTCATAATTTAACCACTCACTCTCCTATCAATCTAGTATTATGCCTAGTTAGTTAGCTTGGGAGGTAGAGCGCATACCTTTTAATATTCAAGCGGTAGGTGGCTGGACGAACATTATCCTTAACAGGTAAGGCTCCTTCTCGGAGCGACTGGCTCTCTTATATCCTGTCTTCCTTCCCTCTCCGCTTTCGGGACGATAAGACCTCCGTTGTTGACAGTTCCCTCTATCAACAACTGTCAGTCCAATCAATCTAGTTGGTATCAAGATAAATTAATGAAAATAATCAATTGAAGCCTGATTAGATTTACATCAAAAAAGTTTCAATACAACACTAATGATCTTATGATACGCTTATCATTGGACAAATTTTTTAAGATTCAAGCGGTAGGTGGCTGGACGAACATTATCCTAAACAGATAAGGCTCCTTCTCGGAGCGACTGGCTCTCTCTTATATCCTGTCTTCCTTCCCTCTCCGCTTTCGGGACGATAAGACCTTCGTTGTTGACAGTTCCCTCTATCAACAACTGTCAGTTCAATCAATCTAGTTGGTATCAAGATAAATTAATGAAACTAATCAATTGAAGCCTGATTAGATTTACATCAAAAAAGTTTCAATACAACACTAATGATCTTATGATACGCTTATCATTGGACAAATTCCCTGATAAGATAGGCCTAGTTCAAGATTACGGTTACGGCTTATCTCTTGTATAACCCTCCTTAGTCGAAGGTGTAGAATTCTAGATTTCACTCTCCGGATTTCAACTCTATGTTTCTACTGGGAGTTCGAACACAAGACAATAGGGACAAAAAATCGAGCCAGAGAAAAAAAAAACCCTCAATTTGAGAGATCAAGTTTAAACAAATTACGTAATACTTTTATCTCGGTTTAAGTAGCTTAGTATCCACCCCTGATCTATCTACTAAACACTGACTGCATTCCTTCGGATTTCAACTCTATGTTTCTACTGGGAGTTCGAACACAAGACAATAGGGACAAAAAATCGAGCCAGAGGAAAAAAAAACCTCAATTTGAGAGATTAAGTTTAAACAAATTACGTAATACTTTTATCTCGGTTTAAGTAGCTTAGTATCCACCCCTGATCTATCTACTAAACACTGACTGCATTCTTCGTAACCTTCACTAGAGGTTCCATGACGTCATCGGCGTTTACTTATGGACGTTCCCGAATAGAGGGGATCCTACACTTCTATTAGACGAAGAAAACCTAACCATTTTCACAGTAACTCAACGGAGCCATAACAACAGTGAGGACTAACATGGATAAGCCGAGATCACCATCTCTCAAGGCCAAAACACTAAACACCAATAGAGGGGATCCTACACTTCTATTAGACGAAGAAAACCTAACCATTAACACAGCAACTCAACGGAGCCATAACAACAGTGAGGACTAACATGGATAAGCCGAGATCACCATCTCTCAAGGCCAAAACACTAAACACGACTATCAAGTGAGCATTACTATCGGAAAACTAACGATTTAATACTAAACACCATTATCAAAGAACAAAACAGAGGAGCCTTGTCATGAAGTAATTAAAATTCATCGTACCTACTAGAATCAGGTACAAGTCTGTATGTCCTGCAACGCTACCCGAATTGCTTGTTTACAAGTTTGAAGTTCCTCGAACTTCAAAAATGAACACCCATGAGTCATGAACTTTTGGTGAATTATTTCATTATGTTACTTTAAATTAATATGGTACTTCACGTATTTTCTTATCAACTCATTTTGTGGTGCTCCCAAATAGGCAGAAAGTGACTCAAGATTTTATTAATTCTATGAATGATCTAAGATAAGAAAAACTCCCGCAGAATCGACCCGCAGAACGGGTTTCTAAATCGAAGGAGAAGAACCGAAGTGAAATCCTCGGTAGAACTGATAGGTGAGTCAGACTGGAAAGCATCAACACATTTTGTGGTGCTCCCAAATAGGCAGAAAGTGACTCGAGATTTTAATTCTATGAATGATCTAAGATAAGAAAAACTCACCTAATACGTACTTTAATGAAGGGTGAGTATGAGTAATAGTCATATCTCATACGAGTCATACCTGGACCTGGGGAGTTATCATTGAAAATTTTACACCCAGATAAAGGTGTGTCCACAGGTAGTCGACCGGTCGTTGATCGATGTCGCGACTGAACCGTCCACACTGCCTCGACAACATAGATTCGTCGGGACACACCTTAACAGACTCCGTCGCTACGTCATATCCAATGGGTAATCATGGTAATGATTCTAGTACTCATTGTAATCGATGAAAATATCGACCCGCAGAACGGGTTTCTAAATCGAAGGAGAAGAACCGAAGTGAAATCCTCGGTAGAACTGATAGGTGAGTCAGACTGGAAAGGAAAGTACAAGCGTTATCACTTATCAGCCATTCATCATTGACCACAGTGGTGTGGTTTATCAAGGAGATTCTGCACTCTAGGAATCAAAGATTTCAAAGAGTACACCGAATTTCAACCACGGAAGGTCAACCTTGAAGGAAGATGGTCTCAAAGAACCTCTGAGTGACCATGCGGTTACACTGGGTAAGTATTGGTATAAGGAGGGCCATCCGCGCTATTAAAGCCCAATATCACTGCAATCTGATTGGAACTTTTGTGACGTTACACTATAAGAAAAGATACGAATAGTCTTACGACGTCGTAAGTACATTTCTCTGGATGTGTTTCATGGACCATGGTACGAAAATTTCAGAAGCAATGTTGTTACCACCTACACACAGTTACACAAACACAGGGACCACTAGGTTTGATTCGATCACATGACGTCAGAACTTTTGTCGTCAGAGACTTGATCTAATAAAACCCCGTCGCTGGCTTCGATTTGGGGCTGCTAAATTATCCCGTGTGACAATATACCTAGGCAAGAACAACTTGTTAATAGGTTGTCCTCGATCCTTCAACATATAAACCAGGTACGCCACTGATCAATGTTTATAGTTTTGTTTAATGTAAGTACGATTATTATATTGGTTATCATTATCACAAGTACTAACCGAATGAATGACCATTCTGTAGAATTACCTAGATTACATGGATATATTCATCATGTTCACATTATAACATAATTTTCAATACCTAGGCAGGCTTAGATAAAGGCTCGTGGGTTTTGTTTCAAAATATTTATCCCCATCTCGAACATTTTGACATTTCCTGATAATCCAGGGTTTCCTTATCGGACCCGTTTTCCCTACTTGTTGTTGTGCAAATAACGAAATATCTTTAATAAATTGCTTTGAAAAATAAGGTAAATATCAACGAATACCTATTCTTTTATAGAGAGATAGTCAAATGACATCAAAGTGTACCAACACGCTTGAAACATTGATACCAAGCGATCGTGTTTGCCTAATAGCATCCATTATACCTTTCCATTTTGTCTCGAATCATTTCAAACAGCTTTCCAATGTCTAACCAATGTACCTACAAAAATAAGGACGCTAAAACCTAGCTAATGGTTGCAATTCAAACTGACTCCTACGTTCTTCTCGCCTAAGCAACTCCAGAGGTAACATTACCATCTCCGAGATGTTCATGTCACAGTACTATCAAGAATTCCAGACAAAACCATATTCCCGTTAGTAGATGACTATGACTCGTTTATGAACATGACTGTAATTCTGGATTCCTGGAATGAGTGGGTCCACACTGTCACCGCGACTGTAAATAATGCTGTCCAGTCGTATTGCCTCAAAGAAAAGAGAGAAAGAGAAGAAGAAGAGTGGGGAGGGAGAGAGGGTGAGAAAAAGAGAGACGGAGAGAGAGAGGGAAAGAGAGAGGAGGGAGAGAGAAAAAGAGAAGAGAGAGAGAGAATTAGAGAGACCTCAATATTACTGTAGAAGGGTGGGAAAAGCAATAGAAAGGAAGGGGTTGGGGACTGTCTCCTATTCCATACCTACATATGAAGCCCAAGGATACAAGATAATAGGCACCTAGCAGACTTCTCAAGGGGGAAAGGGGTATCTTAAAAAAAAGTAACTCAACGGAGCCATAACAACAGTGAGGACTAACATGGATAAGCCGAGATCACCATCTCTCAAGGCCAAAACACTAAACACGACTATCAAGTGAGCATTACTATCGGAAAACTAACGATTTAATACTAAACACCATTATCAAAGAACAAAACAGAGGAGCCTTGTCATGAAGTAATTAAAATTCATTGTACCTACTAGAATCAGGTACAAGTCTGTATGTCCTGCAACGCTACCCGAATTGCTTGTTGTTTACAAGTTTGAAGTTCCTCGAACTTCCAAACTGAACACCCATGAGTCATGAACTTTTGGTGAATTATTTCATATGTTACTTTAAATTAATATGGTACTTCACGTATTTTCTTATCAACACATTTTGTGGTGCTCCCAAATAGGCAGAAAGTGACTCAAGATTTTATTCATTTTATGAATGATCTAAGATAAGAAAAACTCACCTAATACGTACTTTAATGAAGGGTGAGTAATAGTCATATCTCATACGAGTCATACCTGGACTTGGGGAGTTAGCATTGAAAATTTTACACCCAGATAAAGGTGTGTCCACAGGTAGTCGACCGGTCGTTGATCGATGTCGCGACTGAACCGTCCACACTGCCTGTACAACATAGATTCGTCGGGACACACCTTAACAGACTCCGTCGCTACGTCGTATCCAATGGGTAATTATGGTAATGATTCTAGTACTCATTGTAATCGATGAAAATATCGACCCGCAGAACGGGTTTCTAAATCGAAGGAGAAGAACCGAAGTGAGTCAGGTAGGTTCTCTTCTCATTTAAATCTCGAGGCCTGTTTTTCTTTCCTATGCCACATGGTTGTGGTGTCACTTGACATTCACTCTGTGTCAGGAGTGGGGGTAAAAATCTGGAAATTTAACAAACATGACATCTAGCAGAGAAATTTCAAAACAATTACCTATTGTACTACTTGATGCTGATTGAGACTCAACAGTCACTCCCAGAATTTAGGACACTGCATACTCAAAGAGATATGCCACACTTAACATTCACTCTGTGTCAGGAGTGGGGGTAAAAATCTGGAAATTTAACGAACGACATCTAGCAGAGAAATTTCTAATCAATTACCTATTGTACTACTTGATGCTGATTGAGACTCAACAGTCACTCCCAGAATTTAGGACACTGCATACTCAAAGAGATATGCCAGCAGGGGAAGTGAAAGCCTTCACTTTGCATTGGGTTCTCATTAAATCCACATTTCGTTAGGTCTGTCAGACCTCCGCTCTGGCGGAAAAAGCTTTCGCCCATCAGTCTTCAGACCGTCTGAGAGACCTAGAAGTCGGAAGCTTTCTTCACCACACACGTTCCTGCGGTCTGACAGACCTAGATCCGTCCGAAAGTTGGAGCGTTAGAGACTCACCCTAGTAGTCGACATTTCAATAGCTATCCATAGAGTTCAATAAACAAAAGACCTGGAAGTATGACTTATCTGATTTAGTTCGTAGGGGTAGGGTCAAGCTTGAACTTTGGAAATGACATACATAAGTTCATGCAAATATAATGTCACTGACAGACGCAGCTATTTAAATGTCTTTGCATGATATTTTTAATGTCACATAAATAAGCACTGTCTGAGAATACTCGCACATCAATTCTATCAGTGCAGAATTGCGAATTTTAAAACTAAACATACGTCTTCTTCTTCTTCTTCTTCTTCTTCTTCTTCTTCTTCTTCTTCTTCTTCTTCTTCTTCTTCTTCTTCTTCTTCACCCTTTACCATCTTCTTAACTGTTCTTCTGCTCTTTCCTTTAGCCCTTCTCCTTGTTATCATTTTCTTTTTATACCTACCCTCTTTTCTTTAGTTCTTCTCCGTCTTTCTCTTCTACACGCCGCCCTTTTAGGTTTACCCTTTCCTTACCCGTTTTCTACCCTCCTTTCTTTACCATCGAAGTGCCTACCTCGGTGGTGTAGTGGTCAAGACGCTCGCCTGGTAAACAGGAGGGCGTGGGTTCAATCCCAGCCGAGGTATGGAATTCCTCAATATAATTTGAGAATTTGACCACAATAATAGTAGTAGCCTACTGCTGGAGTAAAGGGACTTTTCAGTCCTATTTTATTTGAGATTTTGACCACATAATAATGGAGCTGTAAAGGTTGGATGGTAGAAAACGCCTCCGGCGTTAACCTCGCCTAGTGGTTACCTTCCACTCAAGAGTATATTATTATTATAATTATCGAAAAAGAGGTAAAAAATCCTCTTTTCCTCGTGTTCATCCTTTCTTTCACCCTCTTTCTAGTCCTTTTTCCTTCTTCTTCAGCCGTTCTCAGTGTCCTTCACTTCCCTCTTTTCCTTCACAGTCCTCTCTTTTCGTATCTTATTTTTACCCCTCCTTCCTTTTCCCATCGGAAAAGCGGGAAACCCCCTCTTTCCGTTTACTCTTCCCAGCTTTTTCCCCTTCCTGTGTGTGTTCAGACACTCCATTGAGCGAAAGGAGTGAAAACACAATTGCCGGGAACCCCGCCAAAGCGTTTCCGGCCTTTGCAGTAAACACGAGAGAACATTAAAAAAGAGAGAAAAAAAAAACATTAAAAATAATATCTTTTTTCATGGGTACTTTCTAAACAACGCGATACGAACATGAAGTCAATGATATTTTACACCTAATTTACATAAAGGTGTATAAATACATACTTGATTATGATAGGTTTTCGGACATTGAGGCAATACTAACAAGAGGGGAGTTGTAGACACTGCTGGCTAGTAAGTACTGATGGTTTTTTCAAGTTCCCTTATCCGGATAATATTTAAGTAGAACTACTTGAACTCTGAAGATGCGACTGATAGGTAGGTGCATACCTACTTGGAAAAGTACAAATAACCAATATGTTTATGGAAATATATGTAGGTGTAGGTATATTGCAAGGTAGTAAGTAGGTCCACATATCATGAACCTAAGTGGTTTGTCTAGCCATTATCACATTATCACACGCATACAAGGAATAACATTGACAGTGACAAGCACTTAAATATCTACCTACACAATATATACGTTTAAGTGCTTTGGTAGGTACTAGAACAAGGCATTAATGTGTTTAACTGTTCAAGTCAATGTAAACATACTCGTATTACACGAATTAAAATTCCTTCGTAATCGGAAAAACCCACATGATTTATCAGAAAAAGAATTTTATTGGTATGAAATCATCTCGACCTTGACTTGACTGCCTTATCAGGAGTTTATCACTTTAAGTGGTAAAACTACATATTTACATAGAAGTTACATTAACTAGCTTGTACTTAGAGCCAGGTGGTTGAATTTCCATCCACTATGTTAGTCTTCTTTTTTTTCTCATTTTTTACTCTTCCAGCCTTTCTATTGGGTAAGGAAAGAAAAAATCTAGAACTTTAAATAATGTTTCTTCTCGAGGCGTTTAAGTACTTTGGTAGGTACTAGAACAAGGCATTAATGTAAATGTAAACATACTCGTATTACACGAATTAAAATTCCTTCGTAATCGGAAAAACCCACATGATTTATCAGAAAAAGAATTTTATTGGTATGAAATCATCTCGACCTTGACTTGACTGCCTTATCAGGAGTTTATCACTTTAAGTGGTAAAACTACATATTTACATAATAGAAGTTACAATAACTAGCTTGTACTTAGAGCCAGGTGGTTGAATTTCCATCCACTAGGTTAGTCTTTTTTTTTTCTCATTTTTTACTCTTCCAGCCTTTCTATTGGGTAAGGAAAGCAAAAATCTAGAACTTTAAATAATGTTTCTTCTCGAGGACTACCTACTTCTGGGAACGATTTTCATTTTCAAGTTTAAAAGATAAATCTTCAAACCTGACTTCTTTCTTAAGTTTCACGATAGTGGGGGCTAGGCCCCAACCTCCCTCCAGCTCTCATGCTAGGGTTTTACACTTCCCCAACTAATCGCGATGGTGGAGGGGGTCCCTAGGCCCCTACCTAACTCAAACAATGGTGGAGGTCCCTGTAAGCCCCTACCTCCCTCAAACTCCCATGCTATGTACCATGTCCACTAGGTTAGTCTTTTTTTTTTTTCTCATTTTTTACTCTTCCAGCCTTTCTATTGGGTAAGGAAAGAAAAAATCTAGAACTTTAAATAATGTTTCTTATCGAGGACTACCTACTTCTGGGAACAATTTTCATTTTCAGGTTCAAAAGATAAATCTTCAAACCTGGCTTCTTTCTAAAGTTTCACGATAGTGGGGGTCTCTAGGCCCCATCCTCCCTCCAGCTCTCATGCTAGGGTTATACACTTCCCCAACTAATCGCCATGGTGGGGGGGTCCCTAGGCCCCTACCTAACTCAAACAATGGTGGAGGTCCCTGTAAGCCCCTACCTCCCTCAAACTCCCATGCTATGTACCATCTCGAGGACTACCTACTTCTGGGAACAATTTTCATTTTCAAGTTTAGAAGATACATCTTCAAACCTGGCTTCTTTCTAGTTTCACGATAGTGGGGGTCCCTAGGCCCCAACCTCCCTCCAGCTCTCACGCTAGGGTTATACACTTCCCCAACTAATCGCGATGGTGGGGGGGTCCCTACCTAGCTCAAACGATGGTGGAGGTCCCTGTAAGCCCCTACCTCCCTCAAACTCCCATGCTATGTACCATCCTCTATTGTTAGGCACTGTGTGCATACAATATTAATTACAATCGCACAAGTTGACTTGAAGCACACCTGTGTCGGGTTTTAAGCACCACCCGGCCAAAGTAAACGTGTACACAAGATAAGCGTGGAGAGGCGGAGAGGGAGGGAGGGAGGAAAGATAAAAGAGGGAAAGGAGGAAGAGAGAGGGATGGGGAAAGATAAAAGAGGGAAAGGAGAAAGAGAGAGAGATAGAGAGGTGGAGAAGAGAAGGAAACAGATAGAGAAGGGACAAAAGGGACAGAGGGAGAGGTTGGTCGCACTAATGAAAAAATACAAATCAAATCGAGCTTTCCCCCTCCCTCTCCCCTCTCTTTCTCTTTCTCTTTCTCTCTCTCTCTCTCTCTCTCGCCACACGCGAACTTTTATTGCTGTTTCGCTCTCTCTTCCTTTCCGGGACGGAGTTGTGTTTTCCCGTTGTTAGGGAAACAAATGGCCTGTCAGGAAAAGCACAAGAGCGCTGCTATTATTGCTCTATATTCAAGAAATTAAACTATTTGTAACAACAACCCAACACGGAACATAGTTAGACCCTGTTCAGAAGTCGCGCGACGGAGAAAGGAATATTCGCCATTAAGCCATTATTGATTCGTGACTGTTTTAACATTTTTAACCATTTTTGTTACAACATGCTATGTTGGAACACGCTAGATTGAGAGACATTCTCACCCCCTTTGAAGACGCGAAGAAAAGGTTATTCCGTCAAAATGCAACTCAAAGCATTTTTCTTATTATTCTTCCTCTTCTTCTACCTACTCTTCTTCTTCTTCTTCTTCTTCTTCTTCTTCTTCTTCTTCCTCTTCTTAATCTTCTTTTTTTCTCCTCCTCCTCCTCCTCCTCCTCCTCCTCCTCCTTCTCTCCTTATTTCTCCTCTTCTTCCTCCATCCTCTTCTTCCTCCTCCTCCTCCTCCTCCTCTTCTTCTTCTTCTTCTTCCTCTACCTCCACTTCTTCCTCCTCCTTTCCTTCTTCTTCCTCCTCCTCTCCTTCTTCTTCTTCTTCTTCCTCTACCTCCACTTCTTCCTCCTCCTCTCCTTCTTCTTCTTCTTCTTCCTCTACCTCCACTTCTTCCTCCTCCTCTTCTTCTTCTTCTTCCTCTCCCTCTACTTCTTCCTCCTCCTTTCCTTCTTCTTCCTCCTCCTTTCCTTCTTCTTCCTCCTCCTTTCCTTCTTCTTCCTCCTCCTTTCCTTCTTCTTCCTCCTCCTCTCCTTCTTCTTCCTCCTCTTATTATACTTGCACCTAACCTCGCCTTGACCATAGTCCATAGTCTTCGCATCAACACCATGTGCCATGTGATGTTGTGATGTGATACCACTGACTTAGATTAGTTTCTTAATTACTTTCTATTTTTATAGCCGCTTGGATCAAACAACACAGTAGATTTTCACACTAATCTCCCGTTTAATTCCTTTTTGCTAGAACTTCGAATGAAATCTCTTTTATTGGACATACATACTTCCGTATAAGTACATAATTATTTCTGCACATAATGTCTTTGTTTTTATGAGTCACATTAATGAGTCACACTGTAAAATGCGCAAGTTCTTCGCCAATGTCGACTCGATTAATCTCTATATTCTCTACCTTTTTTACGATTTTTTACGAAAACCCGTTTACTCAGCACTGACTCAGTCACTCAGCTTGATGAGCAGAAAATCTCTCGAAGAGCGGATTTTATATTTCCCCCTGTTATTTCGCGTTTCATAATTCATATCTTCGCATCAAGATCCAAGATAAAGGTGTGTTAGGAGGTTTTAGTGATGCGGTTTGTACATCTTCCGGTAGGACGAGCATCAGTTGCGTCCGAGAACCCAAAATCATCCGATTCGAGTCTCAAACCAAAAATAGGACGGCCAAGTCTAGATTAGAGATTAGACTAGGCTTGCACTCCGGAGGTCATCCCACTTGAGTCATTTCGGATTTATCACTCGGGACGCAACTCGGAGCTCCCCCTTCCGGTATCCGGTACCAAACTGGCATGAGTTTTGAATTTTAACGATCCAATAACGAACGATCCCACTCCGGTATAGTCGGCTGAGCCTCTTCACAGGAAATGTGTCTGAGGACTTGTCAGACGCGGGGAATTCTTGTTTGATCTCTATCATTTACGGTCTTACTAATTTTTTTACCGGAAAAAACACAGTCAGCGGAGATTATACGAATGCACTATATAGTAATCACGCAAGTTAAGCAACGTCGTGTGTGGCTTTAACCCAAGTACTAACCGAATGAATGACCATTCTGTAGAATTACCTAGATTACATGGATATATTCATCATGTTCACATTATAACATAGTTTTCAATACCTAGGCAGGCTTAGATAAAGGCTCATGGGTTTTCTTTCAAAATATTTATCCCCATCTCGAACATTTTGACATTTCCTGATAATCCAGGGTTTCCTTATCGGACCCGTTTTCCCTACTTGTTGTTGTGCAAATAACGAAATATCTTTAATAAATTGCATTGAAAAATAATATAAATATCAACGAATACCTATTCTTTTATAGAGAGATAGTCAAATGACATCCAAGTGTACCAACACGCTTGAAACAATGATACCAAGCGATCGTGTTTGCCTAATAGCATCCATTATACCTTTCCATTTTGTCTCGAATCATTTCAAACAGCTTTCCAATGTCTAACCAATGTACCTACAATAATAAGGACGGTAAAAATCTAGCTAATCGTTGCAATTCAAACTGACTCCTACGTTCTTCTCGCCTAAGCAACTCCAGAGGTAACATTACCATCTCCGAGATGTTCAGAAGAGTAATGGTTGCAATTCAAACTGACTCCTACGTTCTTCTCGCCTAAGCAACTCCAGAGGTAACATTACCATCTCCGAGATGTTCAGAAGAGTAATTACAATTGTATTTGAAATTTCTCTTTTCACTGAACAACAACAAGAAGAACGAAGCCAACACAAACAATTAACTCGCCGTGTCATGCTGCGCGATTCTAAGAACTTGACAAGACAAAACGAGATCCAGACCGCATGTCAAAACAAGATCCAAGTCTTGTCACACAGACCCAGCCCAGTCCGAGTCCGTATTTCATTTACGGTCTTACTAATTTTTTCTACCGGAAAAAACACAGTCAGCGGAGATTATACGAATGCACTATATAGTAATCACGCAAGTTAAGCAACGTCGTGTGTGGCTTTAACCACAATTAACTCGCCGTGTCATGCTGCGCGATTCTAAGATCTTGACAAGACAAAACGAGATCCAGACCGCATGTCAAAACAAGATCCAAGTCTTGTCACACAGACCCAGCCCAGTCCGAGTCCGTATTTTGACAGAACCTTAAGGCTTTATTAATGAGATACCGCCTGGATCTGATTTGAATACTCAATCCTCGATTCTGAATCGGGTTTAAGAGTGTCAAGCTTGTTGTCGCCGAACCTTGGTCCTTGGACTGTCAGACCATCACACGAGTTACCGGCTGTTCCTTTGTTCATTTAGGCCGAATGCACACCATGCAGACACTATTCATGGCATGGGACATGATTAACCTCTCCCTGAACCGGGTTCACAAGTGTCAAGCTTGTTGTCGCCGAACCTAGGTCCTTGGACTGTCAGACCATCTCACGAGTTACCGGCTGTTCCTTTGTTCATTTAGGCCGAATGCACACCATGCAGACACTATTCATGGCATGGGACATGATTAACCTCTCTTATCAGCATGAGGGCGTTACGGTTCCTGGTTTGCGCATAGAAACACAACTGATAACACTCACAACGTTTTTCCACTTCCTCTGACGAAAGAAAATGTTTCCCTATTATCTGTGATCAGACAGAACCAAATGTTTCCCTATTATCTAGTAAATTAATAGGGTGGTCAGTTAAACCAAATATTCGGAAAATATCCTCAGCCCTCGACATCAAACCCGACTAGACCTCACATAAATTATTTTTCTAAAAAAAAGAAAAGCTTCAGAATGTTTACGTTTAGTGTCTAATTTATTGGAAGCACTCACCATAATGAAAGGGGGGGGGGTATAAAATTCAATCTTATAGAAGTCTGTAATTCAGTGCAACTCCTAACCCTTTTCTTTGATGCTATCCGGTAACCAGAATATAAAATTCAATCTTATAGAAGTCTGTAATTCAGTGCAACTCCTAACCCTTTTCTTTGATGCTATCCGGTAACCAGAACAAACCCTAGCATGCCTGCATGACTCGGATTCAACACGCAACTTCACGCTCAACCTATTCAGTATGTAGATTTCCTATGTCCGTCTCAATCACGAGGTGCGTGCATAATGCTCTTTATATTCATAGTCGAGTTTCACCCATTACCAGGCTTTATGTCACCCTGAGCTAGAA
Organism: Diaphorina citri; assembly: GCF_000475195.1. Taxonomy (NCBI): domain Eukaryota; kingdom Metazoa; phylum Arthropoda; class Insecta; order Hemiptera; family Psyllidae; genus Diaphorina; species Diaphorina citri. The sequence goes on from NW_007377465.1 coordinate 407,549, forward strand.
TTTCTCGTTCATTCATAAAACTAAACTAGACGTATTTCCTCTTTCTTGATAGCATTGTGTTATCATTATGACAGAACAAAACTCCCAACCCGAATACGATTCAACTGACTGTAATACCGAGTGGGTCACAAAACATGACAGGTCAAAATACCAGGTTCATAACCACCAAGAGATGGATAAGCAAATGTTGAAGTTGGTCAACAAACTTTGTTTAGCTCTTTACTTCAATTTCCTAAATTCCTATCTAAAATTCTGTAGATGTTAAATCCTCTTTGACCTTTTTTTTACTTCTGGATTTCAATCGGCTTCTTAATTGTTTGAATCCCGAAATATTCAGTTGCACCTGATGTCTCATACGGTCACCGTCCAGGTTAAAGCCACACACGACGTTGCTTAACTTGCGTGATTACTATATAGTGCATTCGTATAATCTCCGCTGACTGTGTTTTTTCCGGTAAAAAAATTAGGTAAACCTAAATTCTCGGTCAGAAATCAGGATTATAGTCTGATGGTTAAAGTCAAAGAGAATTTAACATCTACAGAATTTTAGATAGGAATTTAGGAAATTGAAGTAAAGAGCTAAACAAAGTTTGTTGACCAACTTCAACATTTGCTCTATGCCGGCCACTCACGCTCAGACCGTCTGAGCTTCGGAAAAAGGTTCTGACCTACATCTCTCAGACCGTCTGACTGACAAAGGTCGGAAGCCTTTTCCGCGACACTGAGTGGACGGCATCACATGGTCATGTCAACAGATGTATTTTCTGTCATGCTTTCGACATGAACCCAAAACTATAGGGTAATCTACATTACGCCACAGGCGACAACATGGTAGGGTGGCAGAAAATGCTGTTAAGTAACGCTCCGGGAGGTTTTCAATTTTTTTTTTTTTCTTAGCTAACGATGTTTTTGTTTACTTCACTGTGTTTTCATAAACTGAGGGAAATTTTTAATGGTCATCACAACATTATATCCCCTTGTCCCCCTCTCTCTTTCTCTTTCTTATTCTTCCTCTCTCTCCCCCTCCCTCCCTCCCTGCTTCCCTCTCTCTCTCTATCCCTGCCTCCCCTCTTCACCTCTCTCATCCTTGTTCTTCTTCCCTTACCAACCTATGTATGTACCAAGAGTGCCTATATTACCCGATATTCGGAGAGTATAAACAGGGAGCCTACCAGGTAGGTCCTATGGTCCTATACCTATAGTAATGAGAGCAATATGAGCATATTCTACCATCTTGACTATACTGTCAGTATAAAAGAAGACCCAAGGCTTGAGTAAACATGATTATAGGATCTGCAAATGTGAAGATAGTTTCCTAGGTAGGTATCACCTAGTACCAGGCAGTATCAACCATGCTAGTCTATTGTGTAATATGCCGCGGGCATCAACATGGTTCTCTATGTGTCCAATTAAACACGGCGAAAACTATAAAAGACATACACCAGTCGCATTTCCAAGAAAACCTCTTTCAAATGCTTCAAGCGAGTAACAATAAAATTCGCACTAGCGATGTGCTAACAAGTAATAAAAAAAGTAAAAAGAAAAAAAATATTTAGGTTTAATAAAAGAACGACAAGAAAACCTGACTCTAAAAGGAGGTTAAATGAAAAGAAAATGGGAGTATCGTGAACTTCTCTATGTGTCTATGCTTAAGCTTATGTTCATTGTGAAGACAGACTGTGTGAGGAGAGGAGGTACTGGGAGAAAAAGGAATTCCCTAAGAGACTTCATATTCATAATACAACCACTCACTCTCCTATCAATCTAGTATTATGCCTGGTTAGTTAGCTTGGGAGGTAGAGCGCATAGCTTTTAAGATTGTATCGTGAACCCATACATGTGTTAACTAGATTTTGTGATATCTCGCCTTTTCTGCTGGGACTTCAATCAGCTCCTCAATTTTCATCTCGCAACAACAACAACAACAAAAACAAAGTGCACGGTTACCGCACAAAAGCCAGCAGCACGAAATATGCCCTCATAACACCACGTTCAACGGTGCTTGATGAAGTGTTTAGTGGAAAACTAGAGGTGATATTCTTCAAGACTTCAAGGAGAAGAAAATAATTAAGAAAGAAGAAAACTTAGCCTTCATGAAAAAGTCGTGGGAGAAAAACCCATATAAGAGTACAGCATTTTTTTAATTATTTTTTTTTCTCTGTTATGAAGGTTTTCTTTTGCAGAATTATAATTCATGAATGCCACCCGGGATCTGGTGTAAGAGGCTACCAACGGTTCGAGGTTTCTCGGACAATTCCAATGATCGCGGGCCTGCAATTCCTGCGCATTTCTCTCTACCACAAATAATGATGGCTTATAGCAGGAATGCCAACACCTATGACCTATGCAGGAGTGATGATGCCGAGGAGTGCCAGAACAAATTCGAGGGCCAGGATAGACTGCCCTCTTTAGTTAAAAGGCAGAATATCCAAAAACTCGAGTTTTCAGGAATCAACTTTACTGCTTTTTTCCTTGCTAGGTTCTTATGGCATATGCTACCATTCCCTGTGTTGTATTGAAGTCTATGCATCAAAATATGATAGGTAAATCAATATAAAACGCAAAATTTGGATATACTGCCCTCCTTCTTAGGAGGGCAGCTCTCTGATCCTTGATCCTTATATCTTGGCACGTGCAGAGGACAAAGGACGAAAAGGTTAAATGATCAATACAATTATGTCGCGTCAAATGTACCACTGTGTCCGCGCTCCTTCAATAACAGACAACAGGGTCACTAAAACACCTCGTGCAACGAAAATAAGTACTGATCGTTTGTAAGGACAAAACGTTCAAAAAACTTGTGCATAGGTTTTATTTGACTGTAAAATTTCTCAAATAATAATAATAATAATAATAATAATAATAATGTACAAAACGTACAAGTAGATCTAGGTAATTCGACCTTTTTTTTTGTCCACCTGGGTATAAAAAAATAAAAAAGTACATGGCAAAGTAAAGTTCAAAACACTTAGAGCAGAACAAATAGCACCTCTCTGCACTCTGTATTTTACCATACCCTGAACATCGAAAAGGAACATGCTTCGCATTAAATTGAACAGAACGACACAGTGATCAACTTGTAGAGCATGTTACCTATAATACGTCGAGTCTAATCTAGGTCAACCTAGTGCAAGTGCACTTGAGCTAGGATCTGGCCAGCCCCCCCTCAGGCTGCAACTCTCACTGGAGCTGTTACTGTGCTTAAAAGTTAACATGATTATCAAAATAAAAATTAACACTACTTGTGCACAGAAATTTTCTCATTAGATTTTGGGCTTAGTTTGCCCAAAATTAATTGGAGCTCTGTAGAGGCATTATTCCTTAGATATCAGAACTCCCAAATAATTTATGTTTGACACCTGAAAGCACTTTGCTTGTGCTCCTAAAGATTTTCTCATTCCAAAACTGCAAGCAACACAAATTGACCAAGTTCTTTTTATATAATGTGATGACTTATAGAAACTGTTTTGATATTCTCTCTGAGTCCTCAAGCATTCTGAGAGGTTACAAAACAATTCAAGATGAGGAATTGTAGATTCCAGCCTCAAAGAAGCTGTGTTTTTCATTGAAATGTGGGTTTAATGAGAACCCAATGCAAAGTGAAGGCTTTCACTTCCCCTGCTGGCATATCTCTTTGAGTATGCAGTGTCCTAAATTCTGGGAGTGATTGTAGATTCCAGCCTCGAAGAAGCTGTGTTTTTCATTGAAATGTGGATTTAATGAGAACCCAATGCAAAGTGAAGGCTTTCACTTCCCCTGCTGGCATATCTCTTTGAGTATGCAGTGTCCTAAATTCTGGGAGTTTCCCGGACACGGAAAGTAAGTAAGTACTAGGGACAAGTTAATAATTTCAAAGTGAAACATCAATCCAATACTAACTATCTACTTAATCGAGATTATTTTATTACAATCTAGAGATGAATTTTCGGTTCAAAGAACCTTGGTATTCCAGAGTTGAAATCGATTTTACACCTGAGGAGACATTTTAGATTTTAAAGAAAGAAACCTCATCCGTGAAAGAAATTGCGAAGTGTTCTTCTCCCTGCTTTTGTGTTGATGTGAAAGGAAATTCCTTGGCATGCAAGAATGCATCAGGAATGCAATAGAAGATATTCGCTGGTTCTTTTACGGAATACCGAAGGGATTTGGAATAAAATTATGATGAGACAGTGAGACATAGACATGGGTGCTGAACAAGTACCTACTTTGGGATATGATGGCTTGCATGTGTGTAGAAAGTAATAAATTAATTTTTGCTCAGGAACCCAGGATTAGCATTGACATTGCAGTGAGAGTTGCAGCCTGAGGGGGGGCTGGCCAGATCCTAGCTCAAGTGCACTTGCACTAGGTTGACCTAGATTAGACTCGACGTATAGGTAACATGCTCTACAAGTTGATCACTGTGTCGTTCTGTTCAATTTAATGCGAAGCATGTTCCTTTTCGATGTTCAGGGTATGGCCTACCTACGTAGCTACGAAGTACTGAAATACAAAATTCCATCTTTCATTATTTGATCCGAATGAGTTGCGAAGCACAAAAATCAGGTAGGATAGAAGGATATTCACTGTAAAGACCGGAAATGGGACCCTATGTAATTCCTTAATGAATCTCATAATATGTACCTTTTTTCTCACATCAAGTCATTCAAGATTCAAGTCTCAAAAGACGAGATGAACATTTCTTGTCTGAACTCCAGAGGTAACAGAGGTGGGTAGCTGGGTAGGTATGTGCATTGTGCATAGATAGGTAAAGTAGTTCTTGTTAAGTGTTACAATAACGGCACGTTAGACCGTGTTGCCTATGGCCCAATATAGCATGGCAGTAGCTATATCTATTTTCTAATCTCCCTCAAACTTTAGTCCGATCCCGTGCCCCTCAGCCACCAAGATTTCTCCATAGACCTTTATGTGCATTCAACACTCTGAATCGCATTATTCAGAACAATTCTACACCACATTCCGCCGGACCAACGTTATACCTTGCACACAAGCGTAGAAGACAGATGAACACATTTTGCACATTTTCATCTAATCATATTTACTTACCTTTCAAATCAGGATGAGTTGATACAACTATGTTGGAACAAATTTCATATATATGAACATATATATATAACCTCAATAGGGTATCCAATGGACAATGTTTCATTGACTCCAACCAATCCACTGATACAATATCTGAACACCTGAGGAAGAATATCAATAGACAATGGAGAATGGAGGAGTTGCAATTGGGAAAATATTGTTACTAAAAGGTCGATTCCTACATAAAAAGTTGTGAAAAATCCAAATCTGAGGTCAAAACTCTGAAAAAGATGACTGCTGGAAAAATGCTAGTCTTCCCAATTGTCTCTCATGGAGTCACCCAGATTATGAACATTTATAACACCCTGTAAAACTCAGCTCAAGTATAATACACAGAATTAAAATAATAATTCATAGTGTCACCTCCATGCTACACGTTACGCTACTCTAGAGGTTCCATTGTTTGCCTAAACACAATTCATGAGAAACAAGATTCCCATTCAAAAGATCCGCTATCGTTCCTAGCTATTCCTAGCTCCTAGGAATCATATTGTACCACAATCATCTGCCACCTACTCTACCTATCCAAGCGACCCGAAACACAAGTGTATTCAAGTGAAAACTTTATTAAACACGCTCTAGAGGTTCCATTGTTTGCCTAAACACAATTCCTGAGAAACAAGATTCCCATTCAAAAGATCCGCTATCGTTCCTAGCTATTCCTAGCTCCTAGGAATCTTATTGTACCACAATCATCTGCCACCTACTCTACCTATCCAAGCGACCCGAAACACAAGTGTATTCAAGTGAAAACTTTATTAAACACGCTGTGAAGACAGACTGTGTGAGGAGGTACTGGGAGAAAAAGGAATTCCCTAAGAGACTTCATAATACAACCACTCACTCTCCTATCAATCTAGTATTATGCCTGGTTAGTTAGCTTGGGAGGTAGAGCGCATACCTTTTAAGATTGTCAAATTACCTAGATCTACTTGTACGTTTTGTACATTATTATTTTTTTTTTTTGAGAAATTTTACAGTCAAATAAAACCTATGCACAAGTTTTTTGAACGTTTTGTCCTTACAAACGATCAGTACTTATTTTCGTTGCTCTCAAAAGACGAGATGAACATTTCTTGTCTGAACTCCAGAGGTAACAGAGGTGGGTAGCTGGGTAGGTATGTGCATTGTGCATAGATAGGTACTAAGTAGTTCTTGTTAAGTGTTAAAATAACGGCACGTTAGACCGTGTTGCCTATGGCCCAATATAGCATGGCAGTAGCTATATCTATTTTCTAATCTCCCTCAAACTTTAGTTGTGTTAAGGCGGTCTCTTCCTGATCCCTGATGTGCCTCGTCCATTTTAGTTTAGGACTATTGCACTGATCTAGGTACGTATATAATAATATAATTTAAGCTTTGCTAAAACTACAAGGGGTAGTTTCTTTGGAAAAAAAAAATGTTGCAAGGGGCCCGCTGTTGGAGTTTGCCCTGGGGCCCTATAACTGTTTAAATACATCTGGCAACATTGTATACGATATTAGCGTCACCTGTTTAGGCTGGATACACACTGATGGGCAGTACTATTTTTGCAACACGGTACGTATATAATAATATAATTTAAGCTTTGCTAAAACTACAAGGGGTAGTTTCTTTGAAAAAAAAAAAAAAATGTTGCAAGGGGCCCGCTGTTGGAGTTTGCCCTGGGGCCCTATAACTGTATAAATACATCTGGCAACATTGTATACGATATTAGCGTCACCTGTTTAGGCTGGATACACACTGATGGGCAGTACTATTTTTGCAACACTTGAAATCTACTACAGTAAATTAACTTTTACCTAAAATCTACTCTGGGAAAAACTAGGTACGTACATAATTATAGAATTCGTGACCATTAGGTTGTTGCAGATAGTAGGCGACTAGGAACCTTAGGGGATCTATTTATAAATTTATATCGTAGGAGATTACGTTCTGCCATCGACGAACAAATAGCTTACATTGTACATCGTTGTAGTTGCACCTTAAGAATCAGGAATAGACTTCTTGGAGTTTCCAAGTCCCTAATAATGTGACCCATATAGAATTCGTTCGTTGATTTTTTTTTTTTTTTCTGCATGGAGTAAAAATGTGACCTCAGAATTTGTTAGCGGAGTAGCCTGAGCTTTATTAAAAGGAAGAACATTCTATTCTACACAAAAAAGTTCTGACAAAAAAGATCATTGTGCAATAAAAAATAAAATTGCTGTACACTTCCAGTTTTTCTTTAGGTTTTTGTAAATGTAAAACTACCCAATATTCGAACACGAAAAAATTATAGTATCCCTCAGTAAGTATCTCTCTCTCTCTCTCTCTCTCTCTCTCTCTCTCTCTCTCTCTCTCTCCATTCTTGTTTTAGTTGTAAATATCTAATATCCACCCTTTATTTCTGTCGTATACTAAAGTCTTACTTAGTATAGTACAACTAAAGTCTTACTTAGTATAGAGGAAGAAGTGACTATATTTGTTATCACAAGTACTAACCGAATGAATGACCATTCTGTAGAATTACCTAGATTACATGGATATATTCATCATGTTCACATTAGAACATAATTTTCAATACCTAGGCAAGTAGGCAGGCTTAGATAAAGGCTCGTGGGTTTTCTTTCAAAATATTTATCCCCATCTCGAACATTTTGACATTTCCTGATAATCCAGGGTTTCCTTATCGGACCCGTTTTCCCTACTTGTTGTTGTGCAAATAACGAAATATCTTTAATAAATTGCATTGAAAAATAATGTAAACATCAACGAATACCTATTCTTTTATAGAGAGATAGTCAAATGACATCCAAGTGTACCAACACGCTTGAAACATTGATACCAAGCGATCGTGTTTGCCTAATAGCATCCATTATACCTTTCCATTTTGTCTCGAATCAAGAAGAACACTTCGCAATTTCTTTCACGGATGAGGTTTCTTTCTTTAAAGTGTCTCCTCAGGTGTAAAATCGATCTCAACTCTGGAATACCAAGGTTCTTTGAACCGAAAATTCATCTCTAGATTGTAATAAAATAATCTAGATTAAGTAGATAGTATAGTACTTAGTACTATAGTATTGGATTGATGTTTCACTTTGAAATTATTAACTTGTCCCTAGTACTTACTTACTGTCCGTCTCCGGGACAATGTCACCTTGGTCAAATGTCCCCTAGTCCCAAGTACTGAATGACTATCAGTTTATTTCAAATATAGTGACTTTCAGACAAAAGAGCAGGCCCTATACCTTTACATTATTTGCATCACGTGTCACACATTTTTCAAATGAAGGTGAAGTCTGCTTTTGCTTAAATGTTTATCCAGCTTAGTTTGCGGCCTTTATAATAAAATTGTCCAAACAAAGCGAAGGCCGAACTCAACATGTTAAATGTTTGCATTTGCATGCAATGTGTTGTTTACATTTTTTTATCATAATACTTTTTTTATTGTCTACCTCACGCTGTTCTTTGTTTACCTCGTACGCCGACAGTACGTTTTATTTTTAACACACAAATTCTTCATGATTTGGACGTGTGCCCGTATGACTTGTTTTTCCTCTATTTTGATGAAAATTCACCGCGTGATGTAACGTTGGTCGGTTGGTCTCGTCCCCTCGAAGCTTATCCAAATACTTCCTGTTTCAAATCCATGAAAGTACATGATTTCTATTTCTAACCTTGAATTTTGGAGATTTCAAAATAGGTACCTACCTACGTAGCTACGAAGTACTGAAATACAAAATTCCATCTTTCATTATTTGATCCGAATGAGTTGCGAAGCACAAAAATCAGGTAGGATAGAAGGATATTCACTGTAAAGACCGGAAATGGGACCCTATGTAATTCCTTAATGAATCTCATAATATGTACCTTTTTTCTCACATCAAGTCATTCAAGATTCAAGTCTCAAAAGACGAGATGAACATTTCTTGTCTGAACTCAGGTAACAGAGGTTGGTAGCTGGGTAGGTATGTGCAATTGTGCATTGTGCATAGATAGGTACTAAGTAGTTCTTGTTAAGTGTTAAAATAACGGCACGTTAGACCGTGTTGCCTATGGCCCAATATAGCATGGCAGTAGCTATATCTATTTTCTAATCTCCCTCAAACTTTAGTCCGATCCCGTGCCCCTCAGCCACCAAGATTTCTCCATAGACCTTTATGTGCATTCAACACTCTGAATCGCATTATTCAGAACAATTCTACACCACATTCCGCCGGACCAACGTTATACCTTGCACACAAGCGTAGAAGACAGATGAACACATTTTGCACATTTTCATCTAATGAAAAATGACAGCACTCGACTCTTCATTATATGTATGTGTAACCCATTTATGCTGCAAAATGTTTGGCTAACTGGGCGGCGGGGGAAGAGAGATACTTGCTGATTTGACATTTTCAATTTGCATCAAAACCTTGGGGCAAGCACACAATTTTTCTAGCATTTTCCGCCACATTCCACAATGTCCACACAATATGGTGTGAAATGTTTTTACTCGGAATTGACTTGCCCTGTTTGAAAATCACAAAGAAAAATGATGAAAATGTGCATTTTTTTCGATAGGTACCTATTTCTAAAATGGAGATGATGGAAAAAAATTTTTTTTTTTTTTTTTTTTTTTTTTAATTACTTTTCTCTCTCAAAATAAACACTCACATCAAATCTCAATGATTCGGGGAATATGTGGTTGAAATTTTCCAAATTATTTTTGAAAGGGTTTTCACAATAGTTATTTATTCAACGATAGATAAAATTGATGACGAGATACCACCTGTCAGAAATAGAATTTAATCACTGACACAAAGTGCAAAATACTCGTAAAGTTCAAGGCTATCGCTAATGTGGAAATCCATCAAAACGCAACGGCAAAGTTCGAGTGGACTCTGAACCCCACAGTGAAGTACGTACGTAACTATAGCCCACGCAAGTAAAAAAGACCAAAAGTTTAGGTCACTGGAAAACCCCGACTTTTTTCTACTTTCGAATGCACCTCTGAGTCTTGGGAACACGTAGAGGTTTCCTCCCTATGAAAATTAGCAATAAGCAAAAAGAGCTATCAAGTACAAAGACTGTCATAGACCCAAGACATGGACTTTTCAAGAAAATATATACTTATTTAATGAAAAATAACTAAAGAGACGAAATATTGCAAACATTCATACATCCAAGTTCTAGTCTAGCACTTGTGTAAAGGCAGGAAGGGGCACCTTTTTTTCTTCGCCATTTACGTTTTACCACTGTTAGGACCGACAAATATAATCGATAATCATGTAGGTATTGTGATAATGATAATCATCTGCCTATAACATCATCAGGAATTGGATGCGTGAAGCACATACATAATTTTCAAACAACTCATGCGTATTTTATGCCATGTGAATAAAGTTCCTTTGTGGATATGGCCGCTTTTTAAAATGGGCAACGTAGTAGTTGTGTGCTAGCTGCTGGATAAATGTTGGATAGGCTACGTGTGTTATTAGCTACATACAAACTGTATACGGTAATGCACGAACGTCGGAATACAGGGTCAGGCAAATAAAATTGAACCAAGTGCAGTTTATGCTTCAAGTCCTGTCTCGGTGGTGTAGTGATCAAGATGCTTGCCTGGTAATCCGGAGGGTGTGGATTCAATTGTAACCGAGTTAATGAATTTTACACCCAACTTTTTTTGGAAATTAACCCCAAAAATAGTAGTAGACTACAATGGTAAAGGACTCTCCTATTTGAGCAATACCTAAATGAGCACTATTTATTGATATAATATTGAGCCATCATTTTGAAGTAAAACTGATTGAATCAAGGAATTTGATTGGCTCATGTTGTTCCAAAATTTGAAATCAAATGTTTTCTTTGAAACCATCTTTCTATGTAGGTACAGCTTGCTCAGTGACAAAGGTACAGCTTGCTCAACTGGCAAAGGGTTTACCAGTATTTTGAACCTTGCTCCTTGAACTTTGTTTTCCAATGAAATTTTGCCAGTAAATAAAAAATCAGTCTTTTTCCAAGAATGTTTTCTGATCTCTCAGAAGCATGATCAGTGTCTGTGTCGTTTAGTCAGCTAAAACGAACATGTGTGAGATTTAGAGGTCAATGGTAAAATAATCAGTGCAACCTACCTACTTATCAGTAATTCAGTAGGTACCAAGTTTTATCACTGTTAGCCACCCAGTGCATTAAGTAATATGTTAATTAATCACATACCTATTTTCACTCTAATTTTAAATTATCAACATGTGTATAATAGTCAAGGTTAGGAATATTTTGTAAACAAATAAGTAATACCTAAGCAAAATGATGATTATGTATTTACAGTGAAACCATAATGTGTGAAACTTCCAAATAACAGGCCATCTCCTTTCTCGTCTCAGAAATTTTGGTTGCTACATATAGTTAGGCAACTAGGTATCTCTATGATGTGAAACTTCCAAATAACAGGCCATCTCCTTTCTTGTCTCAGAAATTTTGGTTGCTACATATAGTTAGGCAACTAGGTATCTCTATGTGGCTGAAAATAGGAACAGGCAAATTCTTCCCCCAAACCTACCTAAAACAAAGTAACAAATTTGCCAACAAATAGCACTTTGAATGCACTAGCCCACTAGCTATGGACTTTGCTTTTTTTATATTATTTCCATTTTTTCACAAATTAACAACTGTGCAACTGACCCACTCAAACTGTTCTAAGCAGTTCAATCTTGTTTTATTAGCAGAAAGTTTTTGCATGCAGTTGAAAATTTTATGGGACTTTCACATGCACAAAATTTACATTAAGCTATTCTACAGACTGGTGTGTACTGAAGCAAAGTACTTCCACCTCCCTTACTTGTAAATATCAGGTTATTATGACTTTTGAGAAAGGAATTTTGAATTGTTCTACTTTAATGGATATAAAGCTGTTACTGTGCTTAAAAGTTAACATGATTATCAAAATAAAAATCAACACTACTTGTGCACAGAAATTTTCTCATTAGATTTTGGGCTTAGTTTGCCCAAAATTAATTGGAGCTCTGTAGAGGCATTATTCCTCATGGCACCGACCCCGTGAGGTTTTCGTTGATTCGCATTCGTTTAATATAGGCCGTGTGGTGATAAGCCCTCGGCACGGAATAGAATTCTCCGATTTCAATATCGGGATAGGTACTTCATTTTTCAGGATATTTAGCATACAAGGGGTTTATCGTACTTTTGTGATATACATAAATATACTCGTACATACGACGCGACGCGGACAGTAGAAAAATGAAAAAAAAAAAAAAAAAGAAAACAA